>NC_134805.1:36300047-36310047 GCF_046742065.1 Oratosquilla oratoria | reverse complement strand
AATATATATATACATATAAATATATATATACATATATACATATAAATATATATACATATAAATATATATACATATATACATATAATATATACACATATATACATATAATATATACATATATATACATATAAATATATATACATATAAATACATATATATAATATATATATACATATATATACATATATATACATATATATAAAATATATATACATATATATAAATATATATACATATAATATAAATATATATACATATACATATATATACACACATATATATACATATACATATATATACATATACATATATATACGTATATATATATATATACACATATATATACATATACATATATATACATATACATATATATACGTATATATATATATAATATATATATACATATATATATACATATATATATATATATATATATATATATATATATATATATATATGCTAATAAGAACACGGGTACGTGTGTTTACCTATGCAGATCTACTTTGCATATATATTATATATATATATATATATATATATATATATATATATATATTATTACAATCCATGACCGTTCGCGCAGAGGGATTTCGAACCAGGCCTATTAGACCCAAGAGTAGTCCTCACAGTACCCGCCTTTGACCACACGACACAACAGGACGATCTAAAAAAGGTGTACTAAACTCGTAATTGTAACTGATTACCGAGATTGGGGAGGTTGCTAAACTGCCACCCATATTAAACCCCATTTTTTACCAATACACCTAATCGCACCAGTGGGAATGGTACGGACTAGTATCGAAATCCCCCTCACGCTTCTCGTCATCGTAACTATTGTGAATAATTCGCTAGGGGACAGCCCCCCGACATCAATTCATACCAATCCATGACCCGTTCGCGCAGAGGATTCGAACCACTGCCTATAGACCCAAGATGAGTCCACACTACCCGCCTCTTGGACCAGACAGACCACAGTCGATTCTAAAAGTGTTTACTAATCCTCGATAATCTAAACTGATTACCGAGATTGGGATAGGTTGCTAACTGCCACCCATGTGTGCATGTATGTCTTCAGTCCTTCCCCTGTGTCTGTCTGTTCTGTCTGTCTGTCATTTCTTCTCTCTTCTATACCTCTGGAGGGATGACTGAGAGAAACGGAAGGAAGTGGATGGTAGGGAGTGAAGCGGAAAAAGGGGGTAAAAGTTGGAAAGGGACGGAAGTTAGGGGGAAGGGAAGGAAGTAGGTGGGATAGGGATGCATTGAAGGGACGGGAGGGATGGCGGGGAAGATGAGGAAAGTTGAAGGAGCCACTCAAGGTATTGAGTAATAAGTTGCAGATTGAGGGAAAAAAGAAAAATTGTTGAGGAGGAATAGTTGAATGTTGAGAAAGAAGAATGTTGAGGAAAAAGTTGAAGGTTGAAAGAAGAAGAAGGCAAGAATGTTGAGGAGAGGAGGGGTAAAGGTTGAGTGTTGGAGGAAGAAGGGTTGAGGGTTTTGGGGTTTAAGACTGAACTATTGAGCGAAAAATGTTGATGGTCCCGGTTGAGAAGTTTGTGGAAGACCTCAAAAGTGAATATCTTACAAAAGTCCTGTGTCTTACTGACGGGGAGGGGAAAGTGACTGCTGTGACAAAAAAAGAAAAAAAAAAATTGCATGGGATGCGTCACCAAAAGTCAAAGGAAACTGACAGACAGAACTTTCTACCCTAATGGTTGGACACTCTTCTGTCTATCTTTGTTTCCAATCAAGAAATATGGCAATACATTTTGTGTAACCCAATCCATTCAATTCTATATTGGTCATTAATTCAAACAACCACACACACACTAACACACACACTACACACACACACACACACACACACACACACACAAACATAACACACTCCACACACACAAACACAAACACACAATTATATATACAATATATATATATATATATATATATATATATATATATATATATATGCTTACATATGTATGTGATTATTTACAAGGAAATAAGTACACCAAACACATGTGTACATAGAATACATTAATGCCATAGTACGTATTATATAGTACCAAAGATATTAACATACGTTATATAGAGTTCATTCATAAACACACACAACACACCACACACATACACACACACACACACACACACAACACACACACACACACACACACACACACACACACACACACTAGACACCTGTATATTCATAGTAATTTCTTCATGGTATCTCCAAGGTTCTCTTCCACTGACGGTATTGCACATTTCACCACGAAAATTATTCTAACTCCATTTTCTAATTCAACAAATCTCCCGCAAGGCTTAGTAGTGGGCTACGACCATAGTTCTAGTAGCTAGTTATTGCAGTGCTGTCACGTTCTAGTGGTGTTCTGGTGTTGGTTTTCAAGGTTGGATGTTGCCGTTGCAATTGGGACGGTAGGTCGTTGGTCACGCTATTGCATTAGTATTTTGTTGCAAACAAGTGACACTCGACGGCAGAGGTGGATTCTCTGTATTTGTGTTCTCTTGTGTTGTTTAGGTTTATACCTATTTTGGTCTTTCGCATTGTTTGTCCACTATGCAAAACGACTATTTTGTGTGAATTTGGTGCGACGCGTTTTTGTGGAGGCATATGTACATGTGGGTGTACGTGTGTGGCATTTACGTGGTGTGGTGTGTGTGTTGTGTGTTTGTGTGTGTGTGTGTGTGTGTGTGTGTGTGTGTGTGTGTGTGTGTGTGTGTCCCCCCCCGCCCCCCCCCCCCCCCCCCCCCCCCCCCCCCCCGGCCCCCCCCCCCCCCCCCCCCCCCCCCCCCCCAAGTGTGGTGTGGGCCCCCCCCCCCCCCCCCCAAAACAATTGTGTGTGTTGTGTGTGTGGTGTGTTGTGTGTGCGTGTGTGTGATGCGTGTGTTGTGACTTCGTGTGTCGTGTGCGTGTATGGTGTGCGTGTTTATGTGTGCGTGTATGGGTGCAGTGTATGTGTGCGTGTGCGAGTGCGCGGCATGCGTAGCTTATACGTGTCGTAAACCAAATAACTTTTGGGAATCCAGGAGACAAATCACGCTTAATTAAACCGCAGCCAGTGATGATAACTCTAAAACCACAATTTTTCTGGCTGGCGTCGGCCGACTTTTATTCAGATGAGGAAAATTCCTTTTGGGCTAGGACCCCCCTCGGGGAAACCAAAGTATGACCAGTGGGAATGACCAAATATGCACATATTATTGTATGATTTTCTTTGTTTTTAATACACAAACCAATATATTTATAATTTTTTTTTTATATTGTATATATATATATATTTATATATATATTTTATATATATATTTATATATTATTTAGATTTTTATATGTTTATCTTCGATGATCTTTTGTCCGGCAGGTTCAACACTCGCTTTTCGACACTTCACGTTTGTCTTTTGTCTCTTTTATCTCGTGGTAAGACATTGTTGTGGGATTCGGATTTTTTTTTTATTTATTTTTGGGGCATGTGGTGGTTTGAAGATTGTTTTCTAGTATGTTCTGTTATCGGTCCTCCCTCTGGCGGTTACTGCAGTGGGGTGAGGTGGGTGGGGGCGTGGATGCTAGGTCTCGGCCTGCGGATTGTCATGGTAGTGGCTGTGCGGTGTTTATGCTACGATGTCAAAACGGGCTGGTAGTTAGCGGACAGTGTAGCGGGGTGGTCGCGGATTTCCGGCCGCACTGTGTGTGTGTGTAGTTTGTGTGTGTGAGTGTGTGGGGTGTGTTGAGTGTGTGTGTTGTGTGTGTTTCTCTGTATGTGTGGGTGGTGTGTGTTATGTGTATGTGTGAGTGTGTGTGGTGGTTGTGACAGTGTATGTTGGTGTGTGTGTGTTTGTGAGTATCTGTGTGTGTGTGTGTGTTATGTGTGTGTTGTGCGTGTGTGGTGAGTGTAAGGTGTTTATGTATGTGTAAGAAAACTGTGTTCTGTAAGGTGTATGTGTGTTTAATGTATGTGTTTGTGGTGTGTATTGTGAGATGTGTGGGTCTGTGTGATATATAATCTTTGTGGTGTGAGTGGGTGTGTCTTGAGTGCTGTGTGTGTGATAGTGTGTATATATCGGTGGGTCTTGTGTGAATATCTGTGTGTGGTGTGTGATATGTTTTGTGGTGTGAGTGTGTCATGTGGTTGGTCATCGTGTGTGTGTACTATTTTGATGAATAAGTTATTGTGTTTCAGTGTGGTATCATGCTTCTCATGTATTAGATGGTAGTAGGGGTGTCGAAACATCGCGAATGAAATGTTCGTGGAGTCAGTAGGGGGGGGATGGGCGGGGGTGCGTTGGGGGCGTTGGCCGTCATATGGTTGTTGTTAGCGTAGTTGTGGGCAGGGTGTGATGTGGGTGGATCAGTGGTATGGTGTACTGAGGTGGGAAGTGGTGGTAGGATTCGGGGCGATTTGAGGGGCGGGCGTGGGGGGCTTTATGGTGGTGAGGGTGGGTCGTGTATGGTGGTGTGTGATGTGTCGCTGTGTGTGTGTGTTGTGTGTGTAATGTGGAGGGTATGTGTGTGGATATGTGTGTGTGTTGTCTGTGTGGGTATGTGTAATAGTATCTGTGTCTGTGGGAGTGTGTGTTGTGGTTATGTGTGTGTAGATGTATGGTGTGTGGTGTGCGTATATGTATGTGAGTGTGTATGTATCTGTATATGATGTGTATGTCTGTGTATGTGTGTATGTCTGTCTACATGTATGTATGTATGTGTATGTGTGTATGTATGTAAATGTTGTATGTCTGTTCTGTAGTATGCATGTCGGTTTGTGTGTAGGTATGTATATGTATATTGTATGTTATGGGTACTATGTTGTGTATGTATGTATATGTATACATGTATTGTGTATGGTTATGTTGTATTTATATGTATATCGTGGTGTATGTATGAGTACATGTTGATGTATGTCATCCGTGTATGTGATGTCATGGTCTGTGTATGTGTGTTATTGTACATGTGTTATGTGTGTATGTTAAGTTGGTATGTGTGTATGTATGTGTACTGTGTGTATGTGTGTGTTTATGTGTGTGGGGGTATCTAGCTCGACCACGTTTGGTGTAATGTTGGTATATGTGTGTATACATATATGTGTGTGTATGTGGTATATGTGTGTGTATATGTGATTATTTGTATACATGTGTATTTATATAATGTGTGTGTATGTGTATGTGTGTGTGGTATATATGTGTGTGTATATGTTGTAGAGTTGTGGTTTGTGTGGTGAGTGAGTGTGTATATGGTTGTGTGTATATGTGTGTTATATATTATCATATATATTATGTTATATGTATTTATATATATATTATAAATATACATATATCATATATATACACATTAATATATATTTATATATATATACAATCTATATATATATATATACACATGTGTTATAATATATATATATACATCTAAATTATATCTTCCACATATAATCCTATATATATTATATAGATATTAAATTTATATACACATCAAATCTATATATATATATACATATAATCTATCTAGACTCATATAATATAATATATATATACACATATATATATTATTATATGTTATGTATATACATATATACATAACATATAATATATAATATATATTACATTAATAATATATATAAATATAATATATCTATATACACATGATAATATATATATACACATTATCATTATATATATATTATATATATATACAAATATATATATATATCTATATATATATATACACATTTTTATATATATATAATTATATTATATGATATATATTATACACATATAAACATATATATTATATACATATATCTATATACACATATGTATATATACACTATATATATCTATCAAATATATCTATATACTTATATCTATATACATATATATTATTATATATATAATACCTATATATAACATGCATATTTATATACATTATTATACGTATATCACAAATATATATATAATATATACACATATATATATATATATACATATATACACAATATATACCCACACATATATATATATCTATATGTACATATATATATCCTATATACACATTATATATAACATATATACACATATATATCTACATATCTAAACATATATCTATACATATATAACATATATATACACCACACACAACCAGCATATATATACATCACCACACACATATATATACACCCACACACATATCTATACACACATCACACAATATCTATACACACACAACACATAAAATTCCACACACACACCCACCTAATATACTCCCACCCAAAAATCAATCGCCACCCCCCCTATAAATACACACACAAACATTATATCTATATATTACATATAAATCCAAATATATATATATACACATATACACATTATTATATCTAAATATTATATATATAATATATTAAACATCAAACTATATATCTATCTATACCAAAAGATTACTAACACCTCTATCTCTAAATATACCCACATTATAAACATATATATATATATACCACACATATAACCATATATATATATATACACATCATATAAAACATATATATATATCTACACACATATAAACATATAATTATATATATATACACACATATAAACATATATATCTCTATCTATATAAATACACACATATATAAAAACCAACTTATATACACATAAATATAAACATATATTATATTATACAAAATCTATAAACATATAGCTATATAGAAATATCTCTCTACACATATATATAACCATATATATATATATACACATCTATATAAACCATATATATTATATACACATATATATAAACAGTATATATATATATATATACACACATACATATAAAACATATATAAATCTATATATATAAAAATACACACATACATAAAAAATATATATATATATACACACATATATATAAACTTATATATATAAACACACATATATCACCCTATATATATTACACACAAATATATAAACTATATATATACACACATATATATAAACCCTATATCTAATATAAATCTATTTATATATTATATATATATATATATATACACATATATATAATCCTATTCATATATATATTATATTATACATAAATATATACATATATATACATATAATATATACATATATATATACATATATATACTATATACATATATATATATATCTGTACATATACATATATATACAAATACATATATATACATAAACATATATTATACATATACATATATATGTACACATATATATACACATATTTATACACATATTTATACACATATTATATATACTAATATATATATACATATACATATACATATATCTATATCTATACATATATCATATATATATACATTATATATATATATATACATATTATATATTATAGTATACATATATTAATAAATATATATATATTATACAAATAAATATATACTATATATATCTATATATATATATATATATATAATTTATAAATTGTTTTTTAGACCCATGAGAGAGTGATAGGTGGGGACGGGTAAAATGAAGATGGGATTTTAGAATACGTCTTAACGATTCGGTCACTCTTGAAGGAAGGTCATAGTGCCCGAAACGTTTAGTACGTATTCTAAAATTCCATCTTAATTTCCCCTTCCCCACCTATCGGCTCTCATATATATATAAATATATTATATATATTTATACCTCTCGTATACATCTATATCTATAACATATTTATATACATTATATATACATACATACTTTATACCCATATATATACATATATATACATACATATATATATATACACATATATACATACATATAAATATACACATCTATCTACATATATATATATACACATATATACACATATATATACATATATATACCCATAATATTATACATATATATACACAATTATATATACATATATATACACCTAATATACATATATCATATATACATATATATACACACATTCCAAATATATACACATATAATATATACATATTATACACACATCTATATATATACATATATACCCATATATATATTATATACATCTATACACATCTATATACACATATGTTTATATACACATATATATATCTATATATGCATATTGTATATGTATCTATATATGTATATATATGTATGTATATATGTACATATACATATTATATATATATATACATATACATATATTTACAACAGAATATATTATATACATATCTCTATATATATATATATATATATATATATACATATCTACGATTGCGTGCATTTATGCTTCTGTTTCTCTTTGTGGCTCCATAAAACCTATTTCTGCCTGTGCACATGACTGCATGAGGATGTATGCAAACAATTACAGAAATCTATACACAAGTGTAGACCATGTGCCAAGCTCTAATGTATGTGTGAGACGGAGTGGGGCGCGAGCCCAAGTTTACGACCTAAATTATTCGAAAGCGCGTGTCGTGTCGGTTTCCTAGCAAGCATAACTTTGGCCGTGTTTCTATCGGCATTTCCCGACTTACGGAACGATAAAAACGTATACTGGCCTCTCGAGTTCTGCCTGTGTTCGTGCGGTGCGTGTGTGTGTGTGGTGTTAGTGTTGTGTGTGTGTGTGTGTGTTGTGTGTGTGTGTGGTGTTGTGTGTGTGTGTGTGTGTGTGGTTGTGTGTGTTTACACCACAAGCTTAGATCATATGCTTGACCTGAAACCGACAATATTATCCTCAAGAGTTTGTATGTGAATATATGTGACCTTATACACCACAAACTCATCCGTTAGCCTAAGGGGGACAGTAACTGATTTTTTGAAGCCTTAACCAAGGTTCGACCTCGGGATCTATATGCGTGAGATCCCGCGACACAAACCCGAAAAGTAGGCGACTCGTGCACGCATGAGCATGCATGAATGTGCATGAATTCATGTATTCTGATCATGGAAAGACGTACAAAGCCACCTAAACTTTGGTGACATAGATCAGAGAGGAAACGCAGTGACAGACCTCAACCCCCCCCCCCAAAAAAAAAAAAAAAAACATCACAAACAAATTTCACGACTAGACAGACAGTTGTGTGTATGCATGTGTGCTACACCTTTGGTCTTTAGATCACGGGTTGGACTCGTGATGAACCGCTAATGCCCTCCCGGAAGAGAGGCTCAGAGCTCGTATGACCGATTTGATGGGTTAATGCTGTAACCTTACTCGCACCCACACACCTAACTCCCCGCCCACGCGGAGTTGGGAGTACGTAAACGACTCGAAGCGCCGCGATAACTGAATCTAATTCAGCCTCCTGAGCAGGATATGAACCCAAACCGCCCGTCGTGACAGTCGGGGATTTCTACCATCCGCGGAACAGGATGAGTGTGTGTGTGTGTGTGTACGCGAGAGAGGAGAGAGAGAGAGAGATGACGGAGAGAGAGGGGCGAGAGATGAGAGCGGCGAGAGAGAAAACAAAAATATAAGACTTGAGGGCAAGTAAAAGACACCATAAGGTCTACACTAGGCAAGTTCCATATCCATTACCACTATCATCCCCATCCTTAAACGCAAGTAACATACTCATAATACAAACAATAGTTTCAGCGCTTACTACATCGTTATTAAGTCTATTCCATACGCTAACCACACTGTTAGTAAACCAGGAGTTCTTACCCATTCTCTTTCTTCAATCTAAAATTGCTCAATCTAAATCTCTTACTACCAGTTCTGCTTCATGGTCTTAATTGATATGATTACTTTGTCAGCATCACCCTACTTCAAGCCCTCGCCCCATTTGAACGAGGGGTGATCCAACAAGTACAGACATTGATACCATACTTTTCACGGGTACAGAGGGGTAAATCCAAATAGAGGCCTACATACCTTTCAAAGTAGTCTCCCTCCTGCCTCTATGCAACGTTCCATCCTCTTTCGCCCACTTCATGAAGCACTCACGGTACTCAGAAGCCGATATACTTCGTAGGGCTCTGCAATGACTGCTCGCGCCAGATCTTGGCTGCGAAT
>NC_134805.1:36266212-36288712 GCF_046742065.1 Oratosquilla oratoria | reverse complement strand
CACATATATATAAACATATAATATATACACATATATATAAACATATATATATACACACCATACATATATATAAACATATATATAATACACTACATATATATAAAACATATAAATATTATATATATAAAATTTATATATATATATATTATATATATATAGATACACATATATATAAACATATATATATATATATATATAAATAACATATAAAATACATAAATATACATATATATATACATATATATATACATATAAATTACTATATAACATATATAATATATATATTACATATACATATATATACATATACATATATATAAATATACATATATATACATATACATATAATATATACACAAATATATATACACATATTTATAAACACATATTTATAACACATATATATATACATATATATATAATACATATACATATACATATATAATATATATAATTACATAATATATATATATATAGCATCATATATATATATAAAAAAAAAAATACATAAAATATATATATATAACCAATATATACTTATATATATATATATATATATACAATATATATATAAGAAAAATATAAAAAAACATATATATATATATATATATATAATAATATATATATTTATAAATTGATTTTAGACAAATGAGAGAGTGATAGGTGGGGAAGGGTAAATGAAGAATATGGATTTTAGAAATACGTCCTAACGTTTTCCGGTCACTTCATGAAGAAGGTCATAGTGACCGAAACGTTAGGACGTATTCTAAATCCCATCTTCATTTACCCTTCCCCACCTATCGCTCTCATATATTATATAAATTATAGACGTAGTATATTATATATACATATATATACATATATATATATACATATATATATACATATATATACATACATATATATATACACATATATATACATATAAATACATACATATATATATATACACATATATACATACATAATATATATACACATATATAATACATATATATTAGATACACATATATACATATATATACATATATATACACATATATATACAATATATTACACATATATATACATATATATACACATATATACATATATATATACATACATATATACACAAATACATATATACACATATATATATACATACTATATACACACATATATATATATGTACATATATACACATACGAATATATATAACATATATACACATATATATACACATATGTATATATACACATATATATATATATATATATGCATATGTATATGTATATATATATGTATATATATGTATGTATGTATATATGTACATATACATATTATATATATATATATACATATACATATATATACACATATATAATATATACATATATTTATATATATATATATATATATATATATATATACATATATACGATTGCGTGCATTTATGCGCTTGTTTCTCTTTGTGGCTCCATAAACCTATTTCTGCCTGTGCACATGACTGCATGAGGATGTATGCAAACAATTACAGAAATCTATACACAAGTGTGACCATGTGCCAAGCTCTAATGTATGTGTGAGACGGCGTGGGAGCGAGACAAAGTTTACGACCTAACTTATTCGAAAGCGCGTGTCGGTTTCCTAGCAAGCATAACTTTGGCCGTGTTTCTATCGGCATTTCCCGACTTACGAACCGATAAACGTATACTGGCATCTCGAGTCTGCCTGTGTGTGTGTGTGTGTGTGTGTGTGTGTGTGTGTGTGTGTGTGTGTGTGTGTGTGTGTGTGTGTGTGTGTGTGTGTGTGTGCGTGTGTGCGTGTGTGTGTTTCACCACAAGCTTAGATCATATGCTTGACCTGTAACCGACAATATTATCCTCATGAGTTTGTATGTGCATATATGTGACCTTATACACCACAGACTCATCCCGTAGCCTAAGGAGGACAGTAACTGTTTTTTTGAAGCCTTAACCAAGGTTCGACCTCGGGTCTATAGAGTGAGATCCCGCGACACTAACCCCTACGCTAGCGGACTATGAGCATGCATGAATGTGCATGAATTCATGTATTCTGATCATGGAAAAGTTGTGTGCGGGTGACGTACAAAGCCACCTAAACTTTGGTGACATAGATCAGAGAGGAAACGCAGTGACAGACCACAACCCCCCCCCCCAAAAAAAAAAAAAAAAAAACATTTCCAGACTAGACAGACAGTGTGTGTATGCCTGTGTGATTCACCTTTGGTCTTTGGATCACGGGTTGGACTCGTGATCAACAGCTATTTCCCTCCCGGAAGAGAGCTCAGAGCTCGTATGACCGATCTATGGGTAATGCTGTAACCTTACACGCACACACACACCTAACTCCCCGCCCACGAGAGTTGGAGTAACGACTCGAAGCGCAGCGATACTGAAACTATTTCAGCCTTGAGCAGGATTCGAACCCAAACCGCCGTAGTGACAGCCGGGGATTCTACCATCCGCGGAACAGGATGAGTGTGTGTGTGTGTGTGTGTCAGAGAGAGAGAGAGAGAGAGAGAGAGAAAACATAATATAAGAATGAGGGCAAGTAAAAGAAACCATAAGGTCTACACTAGGCAGTTCCATATCCATTACCACCTATCATCCCCATCCTTAAACGCAAGTAACATTCTCTTAATACAAACAATAGTTTCAGCGCTTACTACATCGTTACTAAGTCTATTCCATACGCTAACCACTATGTTAGTAAACCAGTTCTTACCCATTTCTTTCTTAAATCTAAAATTGCCCAATCTAAATCTCTTACTACCAGTTCTGCTTCATTGTCTTAATTGATATGATTACTTTGTCAGCATCACCCTTCTTAAAGCCCTCGCCCCATTTGAACGAGGGGTGACCAAAAAGTAATGACAGTGATACCATATATTTTCACGGTACAGAGGTAAATCCAAATAGTGGCCTACATTCCTTCAAAGTACTCCCCTCCTGCCTCTATGCAACGTTCCATCCTCTTTCGCCACTTCATGAAGCACTCACGGTACTCAGAAGCCGATATACCTCGTAGCTCTGAATTGACTGCTCGCGCCAGATCTTGGATGCGATGAAACAGCTTCCCTGCGATCGCACCCTTGATCTTTGGAAACAACCAAAAATCACAGGGAGCAAGGTCAGGCGAGTAGGGTGGGTGGGGGAGAAGTGTGATCCCCTGCTGCTCCAGGAACTGCACAGTGAGGCGAGCTTTGTGGGGGGCAGCATTGTCATGGTGCAGCAAAAGGCGCGATCGGCGACGGGTTGGTGCAGTCTTGGCCTGATATTCCAGGACTCGAGGAAGGACGTGATCAGTGTAGTACTGGGCTGTGATAGTACACGGTTGAGGCATTACATCCACACACATTGGTCCTTGTGAATTGAAGAAGATGGTGAAAAGGCGCTTCCTGCTGCGAAATCCTTCCTTCAGAATCTGAGGTCGAGGTTCTTCATCACTCAACCACACCATGTTAGACTGCTTGTCTCTGGTGGTGAAGAAAGAAATCCAACACTCATCTCCGGTAGCTACATCTGAGAACCGTTTCGGACCATTTGGCTCGAATTCAGCCAGCCATAGACGACAAATCCGCACCCGTTCGCTCTTCTGCTCTTCCGTAAGCAAATGAGGTATCCATCGAGCACACTTCTTCCTCAGCCCTAAGTGTTCATGCACGATGTCATGTGCGCTCCCATAACTGACACCGAGCTCCAAGGATAAGAATCGAAGAGTAACAGTTGGATCTTCGTCAATGATGGCCCGCGCACGGACCGTCGTTGCTTCGGTCACGGATGTCCGAGGGCGGCCAGGACGATGATCATTTTCTAGCTGCAATTTTCCGGCTGCGAAAGCTCGAATCCAGCGGGAAACAGTTTCCAGTGATGGAGTAGACTCGGGAAAAACTTGCAACAATTCCTCTCTGATCTCCGTTGCTTTTTTCCCGAGTTTCCACCTTGTGAAGGTGTAGAATCTGCAGCCTTCTTTCGAAAAATCCATGTTTCCGGTTAGAGAGGCAAACCAACAATGACGCAATCGCACAGCGCAACGATAAAATGTAAGCTAGACAAACAGCGACAAGCTCAAACATGTAACAACAGGCAACACTTGCTGCCCCTTGCTCCCCGCCCCCCCCAACACTTATAGTCTCTCAGCTACGAGTCCGACTGTCATTACTTTCTGATCACCCCTAGTACTTCTATTGGAAATTTTACGGCTCGAAAGAAGGAGAGACGACAAGAGACAGAGAGAGGAGAGAGACAGAGAATAGAGAGAGGAGAGAGGATAAGAGATAAAACAGAGACAAATATACAACAGTGAGAGGATGGACAGACAGAGAGACGAAAGAGAACAGACAGCGAGCCGACAGACAGACAGACAGACAGAGAGGACAGAGAGGACAGACAAAGAGAGACAGACAGCCTAGAGACAGACAGCAGGGACAGACAGACAGAATCAGACGGAGAGACCCAGACAGAGAGACAGACAGACATAGAGACAGACAGACAGAGACAGAAGAGACAGACAGGACAGACAGACAACAGAAGAGAACAGACACGAGACAGACAGGACAGAGAATAAATATAAGACAGATAATAAGAGAGGAGGAGAGAGAGGTAAAAGAGAGGATGGGGGAGAGAGCAGAGGGAGGAGAGGAGAATAGGAGAGAGCTAGGAGAGAGAGCAGAAATATAGAGCAGAGGGGAGAGAGAAGCAATAGGATCGCAGAAGGAGAACAGAGGGATACAGAGGGAGGAGAGAGCAGAGGGAGGAGAGAGCAGAGGGAGGAGAGAGCAGAGAAAGGAGAGAGAGAGACAGAGACAGGGGAGGGAGAAAAAGAGAGAGAGGGATTAGAGGCAGAGAGAGAGAGAGGAAAGAGAGAGGACAGAGGCGAAATAAGAGAGAGGAGAAGAACTAAGAAATGTTCCGGGATGTTGATTTTGAACTGTTTGCAGGATCTCCGTGGAATGCCTCTGATCTTGCTCAACGGGATTACAGAAACTATTCCGCAGTGCGCTCAAAGAACGGTTCAAGGCTCATTATTTTATACATAATATTTGTTTGTATACACGTTATTCAAACATATATGCATAAACAAACACTAACAACACACAAAACAACCACACAAAACTCCACACCCCACACAAACACACACACACACACACACACACACACACACACACACACACACACACACACACACATACACACTCACACATACTCACGCACAAACACATACACATACACACAAACACAAATATACACACACACACCTCTAAGGGCTAAGCAAAGCGTGTATATGCTTAGCAGAAAATTGCCGAGCCCGTCCCTTTGCTTTGCAAAGACTTGAAAACGGGGACTGGGCTCATTTGAGCTCAGAGGCTGGCTGATAGAAGTCGAATGCCATCAAACAGCTCTATTACGAAAATGTAGGGGAGCTGTTGACTGAAGTATCGTACCTGCTTTATGGAGAGATTTATTTGTTGATATGAATAACATTTGTTTATTAATTTTGAAACTCTTATGCAGGTTTTATTCTCAACTGGATACGAGTAGACTCATTGCGTGAATATACATGTACACACACACACCCCACACACACACACACACACAACACACAACACGACCACACGCACACACACACACACACCACAACACACACACAACACACACACAACACACACACAACACACACACACACACACACAAACACACACAACAGCAATTTTTTTTGTACCATGTTGATTTAGTTATCATTTTGTATATATATATATATACATATGTATAAATATATTTATATATATATACATATATATATATAAATATATATATATATATTGTTGTGTGTGTGTATGTGTGTGTGTTTTGTGTGTGTGTGTGTGTGATCTATTGTGTATATAAAATATATATATGTGTGTGTGTGTGTGTTTGTGTGTTTTGTGTGTGTGTGTGTGTATTCAGTGTGTGTTGAAAGTGTGTGTGTAGTGTGTGTGTGTGTGTGTGTGTGTGTGTGTGTGTGTTGTGTGTGTGTGTGTGTGTGTGTGTGTGGTGAGTGTGTGTGTATGTGTGTGTGGTGTGTTATGTGTGGGTGTGATGCGTCTCTATGTACATGCACATAGTTACATGAACACAGGCGTTTTCAGGTCAGATCTACATCGTACACATCCAAGGATTCCTGAACCTTTACCTGTAAACGTCGGTCGCCCTTTGAAGGATTCTAGAAAGACCTCTTGCTCTAGTTTCCTTCTAACACTCCCGTCATGGGGGTTCCAGGTTTATACGTACACGATCGGGCACGCACACAAATACACATGTATGTATGCCGAAGCCTTATAAACCCCATATACTGTTGATTTGTTACGTTGCCAATATACTAACTCACTGTATTGACAATATACATCCACAATAATAACATGAACCATTAACTGACTTGTACCGACTCATATTTCCCATATACTCCTATTACTATATTACTTCATTATATTGGCAATATCTTTAATCATTATATTGACAATATACTGACTCTCTATACTGACATTGATGATAATGATAATATATACCGTTGATGACAAGTCTGTACTGTCTCTGACATTCCATATGCCACACCTTGTCTGTCTATCTTGTCCTGCAATATACTGTTGGGCGTGGGTGTTCCACACAACATCCTGATGAGTAGAATCAAAGTTCATCCCGGTAATTTTAATATCAATACACACAGTGTCTTAGAAAAATTTCGTTATCACACTTTAGAGAAAACCATGCAAAAGGTATAATTTCCTGTTTATGTACTCAAGTATCAAAATATAGATGTGATGCAGTGTGTGCATATAAAAAGATAAAAAAAATTGGTCTTGATAAAGTATGAAAACGTCTTGTGTCGGGCAGTATAAATTTTTCATTCTTAGTATAAAAAAAGAAAGCAGTTGAGAGCGAGAGGAAAGAAGAGAGAAAGAAACAACAGACACGAGAGAACAGGAGAAAGAAAAATTGATAATGAACAAAATAAAAAGAATGGAGAGATAGATACATCATAATACATTACAAAGAGGAGATGAGAGATAAAAAAAGAACAATAGAGAGAGGGAAATACAGAGAGGGAAAAAAGAGTAGAAATAAAAAAAAGATAGAAAGAAAGATAACGAAAGAGAGACCGGGAGAAAACAAAGAAAGGGAAAGAGAAGAATAAAAGAAAAAACGTGGAGAGAGAGAGAGACTAGAAAAGAGAACAGAGATGGTGAAAAACGAGAAAGAGATGAGACAGGCGATGAAGAGGAGAGAGAGAAGAGATTGCACAGGATAGAAAGGGGTGAAAGAAAGGCAAGGGGCAAGAAAAGTGAGGATAGGAAAAAGAGATAAACTAACAGACAGACAGGCAAAGAGAGAAGAGGGATAGGTAAAGAAGGGAGATAGATAAGATAGTAGATAGGAGGGTAGGGAAAACGTGAAAAGGGGAGAGAAGAAAGATGGGTACGCGGATAGATGAAGAATCAGAGGTAGACACATAAATATACTAAAATAATATATACATTTATATTTCGTCCTTACTTACCATCACTTCTTTGGGGGACAAAGAGGGAAAGTAATAGTTAAAAAAAAATCAGTATTTTATTTGTTTATCTAATTATTTCTCTCGTGATTTGTTTCTATCTGCGTTAATGAGTGACTATTGTTTGTCATTTATCATTGTAGAGTAGTGACTGAAACAGACAGATAACCAGGGGAGCAAAGGAATGAATATATATACCAACAAACAGAAATAAACAAACGATACTGTAAATAGATAAAAACATAAAGACATAACTAATAATCCAAAAATAATACTCAAACAAATAAAAAAAACGAGATATCGTTTATTAGTATATCTGCGTTACATTACAACTTTGAAAATGCTTATTTTTTTAATTATTGTTAAGTACGAATGGCTTTAAATTACGCCAGAACGGAGCCTTGCTCGGTCTTTTATGAAGTCGTTATCTCGCATTATTCTTCGGGCATTAGTCAAGAATCCTTTGGTAATCCGACCGAATGGTTCATTAAGGTTAGGGCCTTGCGTATGTATGACAGCACACCTGTATAGATCCGCATGTGTGAATATGCGTATGTGTGTATGTGTATATGCTTGTGTATATTTGGCCGTGTATACTGTATGTGAGCGCATGTATGTATGCACGAGTATGAATGCCTTATGTATGTATATTATCTACGTATATGCATATGTATGTGTATGCCTGTTTACTTGTTCATGTGTATATGCGAATCTACATTAGTGTGTGTGTGTGTATGTGCGTGAGTATGCGTATATGTGACTATGTACTGAATGAGAATGTATGTATGTGCATGCACGAGTACGAGTTTTATGTATGTATATTATTTACGTATATGTACGTGTGCCTGTGTGTGTGTATTTATGCCAATATGTCCATATGTATACATATACAAATGTGTTTGTGTTTGTGCCTGTTTACTAGTTCACGTTTATATGTGAATCTACATTAGTAATGTTTTTTTTCCTAACTTGGAAGTGATTTGAATATCAATTCCATCGATCATGCAAACAGGGACCCAGATATAATTACAGCAATTAGGACAATGCAACCCATCCATCCGTTTACAAAGGGATACCCACAATGAAACTATTCAAGCGTATAACCCACCTTGAATACCCAAGCAAACGATCTCCAATCTCTTTCACGCTAGAAAAGGGTTACGACGAAAATTGTCCAGGTTGTACCATAGCTTCCCACGTTGTGTCTCTTATAATTAGCGATTCCCCGTTTCATGGAAAACCACCATCCATGAAGGAACGCTAACTCTCGAATCTAAAAGGTCTATTGCGCAAGAAGAAAAAAGAGACTAAGGAAAGAACACAAGAACCGAGGGCGCCACTCCCTTCGATAGATGTCCGTAAAGCGACCAAACTTTTTTCAGAAGGAATAGGCTTACTACTCACCTACACACTCATAAATGACTGTGCCAAGACTGTTATCCTCGACTCTGAGGGACTGCCATCATCATATGTATACTGTATATATACATATATATATATATACATACATATATATATATATATACATATATAGATATATACATAATATAATACATATAATATATACCATATATATATACAATATATATATGATACATATATATACAAATAAATAATACATTATATATATACATATATATACATAATATATATAATATACATATATATAAACATAATAATATACATATATATATACATATATATATACAATATATAAATATACATTATATATATATAACACTAAATATACATATATATAATACATATATAAATACATATATATATACATATACATATATATATAGCATAATATAAATACATATATATATAACATAAATTATATATACATATAAATATATACATATATATATATACCATATATATATATACATATATTTAAATATACATTATAATATATATTTATATAAACATATATATATACATATATATATATATATACACATATAACTAAACATATATACATACATATGTGTACATATATAAGCATATATATACGTATTTATATATATATATACATAAACATTATATATTTACACATATATATGTAATATAGCAAATAAATCATATACATGTTAGGTATATGCAGAAAACTCCACACCCACACATGCCACACACTCGCGCAACAACACATATATATATATATATATAATTATATATATATACCATATAAGTATATATATATAAAAATACACACGAAATGTGCACCACACACACACACATATATATATATATATATATATATATATATATATATACAATATATATACATCTATATACAACATACTAGTACATATATGTACACTATACATATATACTTATATAAACATATATATATATATATACAGTACATACATATACACATACATCATAAACATATAGTAATACACATACATTATATACATACATATACAACATACATATACACATAATTATACACATACATATACACAAAATATAATACACAATACAATATTAATAATATATATACACATACATAAATACATATTTATACATACATATATACATATATTTATACACATATGTACATATTTTATACACATACATAATATATACATAGTACATATACATAATCTATACATATACATATACATAAATATAACACATATATATGTACAATATACATAAACACATATATATATACAATATACATATACACATTATATATACATATACATATACAATACATATATATACATATACATATACATACATAAACACATAAACATATATCTACATACATATATAAACATAATATAATACATACATACATAACATAAATATACATACATACATACATTATATTATACATTACCCATATTACATATACATACATACATATACATACATATATATTATATCATATACATACATATTATATACATATATAGAACATATAATACATACATATATAGACATACATATACAATCATATAGATATACATACATATACATACATATATATAATATACACATATATATATACATACATAACATATATACATACATAGATCATATAAATATACATACATATACATATATATATACATGACATATACAAAATATATACATACATATACATTATATACTATATATACATACATATACATATATAATATATATACATACATTAATATAATATACATACATATACATACATATATATATACATACATCATACAATAAATATATACATACATATGCATACATATATATAATACATATACACATAATATATATACAAATACATACATATATATATATATACAATACATACATAAGATATATATACAAATACATACATACATATATATACAAATACACATATATATATAACATATGCATACATATAATATACATATACATACATATATATTATAACACATACATATATTATATACACATCATATATATATATATATACATACACATACATATATAATATAAATACACATACATATATAAATACCCATACATATATTAATAAACACATACATATATAAATACACATACATAAATATATATAAAATACACACATATAGACAAATACACACACATAATAGTATAAATACACATATAAATAAATACACATACATAATATATATAAATACAACATACATATATATATAATATTTCAACAATACATATAGATATAAAACTCAATACATATATATATATAAAATACCATACATATATATATAAATACACATACATATATATAATACATACACCACATATATATATATATAATAAATACATATACATAATATAAATATATATACATATACATATATATATATATATATACCAAATACATATATATAGATATAACAATATACAGATCATATATCATACATATACCCCCCCCACCCCCCCCCATATATATATATATAACATAAACATATATATATATATACATATACATATATATATACATATACATATATATATATATACATTAACATATATATATATATATACATATACATACATATATTTATACATATTACATATATATAATATATACATACATATATATATATATATATATACATACATAAACATATATATATATACATACATATACATATATATATATATACATATACATATTAATATATATACATAAACATATATAAATATATACATATACATATAAATAATATATACATATACATATAATATAATACTATATATACAATAATAAATATATATATATCATATACACACATATATAAATACAATACATTATACCATATCATATCATATGTACATATACAGTACATATATATTGTACATATACATAATACATACCATATATATATACACATATACATATACATATATATACACATAAACATACATATACATATATATATATACATATACAATACATATATATATACAAATACATACATATACATACATATATATATACATATACATACATTACATATACATACAGATACATATATATTATATACAATATACATATATGTATATAATATACATATATATATTATATACATATACATATATGTATATTTATAATATAAAATATATATTTATATATTGATATATATACACATATATATTATATAATTACATATACATATATATATGTATCATATATATATATACATATATAACGTATATATATATATATATATATACATATACATATATATAGTACATATCTATACACCATACATATATTATATTATATATATCTATATATATATAGGATACATTTAAGTGTATATATCTATACCATAGATATTAATCCTATATATATTACATAGATATATAACATATATATATATTATATATATAAACATAAAATATATATTATATATATATATATGTATATAATGTATCTATATATTATATAATAGAATACATATATATTATATATATACATATTATATATTAAATATCTATACCATAATAAATATATATACATATACTATTATATATATATACATATAATATATATATACATATATATAAACATATTATATAAATAGTATATATTATATATATATACATATTATATTATATAACATATATATATATATACAAACATATATATATATACATATATATATAAATACATATATAATACATATATATATACATATATATAACATACATATATATATCCATATATATATACTTTATATAATACATACGATATATATAAATATAAGAGAGGCAGGGTGGTGAGCTAAAACACCGAGAACCGTTGAAGTTTTTATTAACTGACGTTTCGCTCTTAACAAAGCTTCTTCAGAGTGTACAAACATAATCGGGAAATCAACAGTTATATATCTTACATCATTCCGCGTTCCTTCCCTTACCCCACCCCCTCGCCCTCACCTCTCGTACCCTTCCAGCTCCTGTAAGATCAAGCCAGCCGGACATTTTGGACAGCTTTAATAAATAGAACCATCACGATGGTTACAAGCAGGGCTGGGGATCCTATTAAAGCTACTTCTAACTATTTTTTCTTTTTTTCCTCGTCTAATCACTGTTTTAAAATATTTTTCCACTACTCCGTCCCAGTTAGGTAAAAATGCCCGTATTCCTCCGCATCGAATAACCAGGGCGATTAATGTTCGGTGGGCCCTCAGGTCCGCTCTTTGTGCTCAATATGTCCGCTTGTGTATGCCTCTTCCTGTCTCCCCAAAAGTAGTTTTTAGGTCCACAAAAGCCACCACAATGGGATTCTGTAAACCATGCGTTTGTTTATTAAATGATTTCATTTTCTACTCTTACCTCTCACTACTTTCACCTATCATCGTACTGGAATGTACTGGCGATCTTCAGCCCTGCTCTTGCGGAGCAAATGTCCCTAACTCTTTCTGTGTGCTTGGAGTTTGGAACTACAATGAAGCCAACATCCTTAGACTCCTTTTTCTCATCATTTCTCTTTTCCATTATTGTTAAGAGCTATTTTCTTTCTTTCAAACTATGGAGTAACCCATCTGGAATATTTTAGTCCCTGAGAACACTTTAAAAATATATTTGATTTCTCTGTCAATATGTTCTTCACTACATCCCCCGGAACGCTCTGAGAAAAAATCCAAATTATTACTCCTCTCTTTATCCTTTCACTCTGTGCGTGATAAGTAGTGGATGAGGTCATTTTGTTTGGTAGCTTTTCTGTGGAACCGAGGGGAAACCCACCGTGCCGTTATCCTTCCTCCAAATTAATACAAACCAAGGAAAGGTAACTTTTGATCCACCTCGTGTTCTACTGTGAACTGAATATTCCCTGTAATACCATGTTCAGCCTATTAAATTTTTGGTGGTGAAATTGGTTTTCTCCGGGGCAATGACTAGGACGTCGTCTAACATATCGAAACCAATGGGTCCCTCTTCCCATAATTTTCATAAAATGATCCTCTCTCCAAAACTTCCATGTATAATGATGCTAGGGACTCGCACTGAGTGGACTCTCCATTGCCAGACCACCGTATCGGACAATAATCCTCATCCTGGAACATGAACGGTCCGCATCTGAATGCACAGAGACACAAATTCCAAAAAATACATTTCTTCCCACTGGTAAATCCTGGGTCCATCTATATTACGGCGAGGGCTTCCTCCTGGCTGCTGTTAGTGCCCCCTCTGCGCAAACATTTTTTGAACAAAGCAGTTACATGCATAACTTATCATTACTTTCTGTGAGAAATTCCACATTACTGAGTCTCGTGCTTAGGTCACTTGAGGTCCTTCAAATGGCAATTTACCTAACTGGGACGGAGTTGGAAATATTCAAACAAGGATTAGACGAGAAAAACAAGAAAAATAGTAGAAGCAGCTTTTATAGCATCCCAGCCCTGCTGTAACCATCGGTGATGGTTTTATTAAGCTGTCCAAAATGTCCGGTTGGATGATCTTACAGGAGCTGAAGGGGTACAGAGGGAAGGGAGGGGGTGGGTTAAGGAAGGAACGTCGTGAAATGAGGTAAGGATAAATAATTGTTGATTTTCCCGATTTAATGTTTGGTACACTCCTGAAAGAAGCTCTGTTAAGAGCGAAACGTCAGTTTAAATGAAAACTTCCTAACGGTTCTCGGTGTTTATCTCACCACCCTCAGGCCCTCTCATTTTTGTCGTCCATTCCTCAATAATATACATATATATACATATATATAAATATATATATACATGAATATATATATACATATATATACATATATATATACCTATATATACATATATAATATAACAAAAATAATATACATATAATAACCCACATATATATACTCATATAATAAATACATATATATACCTAATAAATACATATATATACAATATATATACATATATATATACATATATATATACATATATATATAACATATATAGATATATATACATATATATATCATATATATATCCATATATATACATGAGATTATATATATATTAACCAATATAGTATAATACATATATATAACAATATACATATATATATACAATATATACATTTATATACTGTGATATATATTTATCATTAAGTACTATATATACATATATATATACATATATACCAATACATATATACAATAAATATATACATATATACAGTTTTATATTTCCTGGTTAACATATAATATTACAGTATATACCATTATATATACTGAGTATATACATATATATATATATATATATGATATAATACATACAATACTGTTTATTCATGATACTTATATATAAATATATATACATAAAATATATACACATATACTGAATATATACATATATATATACCACCATATACTGTATATATACATGGCGTTATATAGATACATATATATAATATACATATATATACATGTAAAATATAATATATATATATATAATTATAACATATATATTTACATATATATATACATATATATATATATATTACATATATAATATATACATATATAATAATTCATATAGATATTTACATATATATATTTACATAATAATATACATATATAATATATTTAACATATATATAAATATATATTATATTTACATATATATATACCATATATATATACACATATAAATACATAAATATACACAATTTATATTATATATACCATATATATACACATATATAACACATATTATATATATACACATATTATATATATACACCATCTATATATATACACATAGTCTCATATATATACATCATTATAACATATAATATACACTAGATACACATATATATATACATACCACATATAATATACATATAAAATACACATATATACACATATATATACTTACACATATATATACATTATAAATAAATAGATAAAATACACATATAATATACATCATATATATACCAACACATATATAAATATAATACATAAATATATACATAAAATATATACATATTTAACAGTAATAAATATATATACATATATATACATACATATATTTAACCATATAATATATATATCATATGAAAATTTATAGTATTGTAAACAAATATATAAATTTATATAAATACACCTACATTATATATTCACCTACATTTTGTATTATATATATACACCTACAATATATACTATATACACCTACATATATATTTTATACACCTACATATATATATTCACCTACATATATATATACAACCTACATATAATATATAATTATTATATATATATACGTACATATATATAATATAATACCTACATATATATATCCTACATAAATATATAATATACCTAATATACTATATATATACCTAATATATTATATTATAACCTATATATATTTATATATATATATTTATATATATATACCTACAGATATATATATTATATATGATATACCTACATATAGAACTATATATATGCCTACATATATATATTATATATACCTACATAATATATATATATATATTACTCTACCATATATATCTATAAATCTAATTTATACCTACATATATATATATAACTATATATACCTACATATATATATATATTATGAATACCTACATATATATATATATATATATATACCTACATATATATATAAATACCTATATTAATATATATTATACCTATATATATTATATATATATATTATAATAACTACCTACATATATATAATATATATATATATACCTTAATATATATATATATATATATGCCCCTACAAATATATATATATACATACATATATATACTAATATATATACTACATATATAATATATATATATACCTACATATAATAATATATATATACCTACAAATATATATAATATATATATATAGCTACATATATATATATATATAATATACCTACATATATATATATATATGTAATATACCTACATAAATATATATAATATAAATATATATATACCTACATATATATATCTAAATATATATACCCTACATATATATATATATATATATATATTATATACCTACATATATATATATATATATACTATATACCCTAATAATTATATATATATATATAGATAATATATCCCTACATATATATATATATATGTTATTTGTATTTATACTATATATATTTTTGTATATATACCTACATATATATATAATATTATACTACCCTACATATATATATATATATAGAAACCTACATATTATTATCTATATTATATACCTACATAATAGTATATATATATATATATTACCTACATATATATATATATATATATATATATATATATAATATATATATAATGATATATGATATATATATATAAATATATACCTACATAATATATATATATATATATATACCTACATATATATAAATACCTACATATATATATATACCTACATAAATATATTATATATATATATACCTACATATATATATATCGATCATACCTTCATATATATAAAATTATATACCTACATATATATAGATAAATACCTACCAATTATATATAAATATATATATAAAATATATATGTATACCTACATATATATATATATATATATATACCTAAATATATATATATATCCCTAACCCCATATATATATTATATAATATATAATATATATATATATATATATAACCTACATATATATATATATACCTACATATATATATATATATATATATACCTACATATAATATTACATATATACTATAGTATATATATAATATTATATACCTACATATATAATATATACCTACATATATATATATATTAAATATATATATATATATACCTACATAATATATATATAACCTACATATATTATATATATAACCTCCAATATATATATATATACCTACATATATATATATATAACCTACATATATATATATTATACCTACATATATAATATTAATATATATATATATATAAATAATTATATATATACCTGTACATATATATATATCTATATATAAATATATATACCAACATATATACTAGATATACCTACCTATATATATATATATATACTACATATATATATATATATACCTACATATATAATATATATACCTACATATATATATATATATATATATATATACCTACATATATATATAAGATATACCTACATATAATATATATATACCTACATATAATATATATAAGTACCTACATATATATATATAAATACCTTACATAATATATATATATAAATATATACCTACATATATATAGATATATATATACCTACAGTATATATATATATACCTACATATATATATAAACCTACATAATTATATATACCTACCTATTATCTTATATCTATATATAAGAGTGTGTGTTTGTGTGTGTTTGTGTGGATGATGAGTTAGTGTGTGTGTGTTGTTTAAGTGTGTGTGTGTGTGTTTGTACAACTATGTCAAAAACAAGTCCAAACGCCTTAATTAGATAAAGAGAAAAGATCAAAAAGGAAATGTGTAATGCTGAACTCCCCATGAATCCATGAATCTTAATAAGATTCAGTTTTGTATTTCAATGCAATTTGTGTCTGAGAACATAGCCCGCCTACGGACAGGAGGAAGGGGGGAGAGAGAGAGAGAGAGAGAGAGAGAGAGAGAGAGAGAGAGAGAGAGAGAGATAGAGAGAGAGGAGAGAGAGGAGAGAGAGAGAGAGAGAGAGAGAGAGAGAGAGAGAGAGAGAGAGAGGAGAGACAGAGAGAGGAGAGAGAGAGCGAGAGAGAGAGAGGAGAGAGAGAGAGAGAGAGAGAGATTGAGAGAGAGAGTGAGAGTGAGAGAGAGAGAGAGAGAGAGAAGAGAGAGAGAGAGAGAGGGAGAGAGAGAGAGAGAGAAGAGAGAGAGAGAGAGAGAGAGAGAGACGAGAAGAGAGAGAGAGAGAGAGAGAGAGAGAGAGAGAGAGAGAGAGAGAGAGAGAGAGAGAGAGAGAGAGAGAGAGAGAGAGAGAGAGAATTACTGAGAGAGCAAGAGAGGCAAACGACTCCAAAGAAAGAGAAGACGAACTCCAAGTTCTGACCGGCCGCGGGGTTGGTATAAGGAAAGACAGAGCCCATCGTCCAAGTTGTTGTTGAGGGGCACGAGGGACGGACAGACCCCCTGGGTATCTGAAGCAAACAATCTCGCCACCCCTCCCCCCACCCCCGCCCCCACCCCACCCATCCATACATACATACAACAACCCGAGGGCATTTACGATACAACAAAAGAGAATAATTTAGACAAAGCGAGAGAGAGACGAAGGAATAAGAGAAGAGAGAGGATATAGAAAGGGAGAAGAGAAGGAATAGGGAAAGGGGTATAGAGATGGAGGGGGAAATGGAGAGGGAGAGGGAAAGGAGGAAAAGGAGAGGAATAGTAAGAGGAAGAAGAAAAGGGAGAGGAAGTGAGAAAAGAAGACTGAGAAGGGAAGAGAGAGAGAGAGAGAGAGAGAGAGAGAGAGAGAGAGAGAGAGAGAGAGAGAGAGAGAGAGAGAGAGAGAGAGAGAGAGAGAGAGAGAGAGAGAGAGAGAGAGAGAATTACTGATCAAGAAAAAGAAACCGGAATGGTGGCGGGGGGGGGTAAGGAGAGGAGGGGTGTGGGTGTGGGAAAAAGGAAGAGAGAAGGAAGTAGGCGAGCATCTTTATTGCAGTTAAGGGAAAGTTACCGATCTCAAAGGAGACCGAAAATTTCTTCAAGAAGAAATATTAGATAACCCCCGTGGGTTCCGAAGTGGAGGGTATTAACGTCGTGGAGCAGCAATGAAAGGAATCAGACCTCTTTGAATGGAAACGCTGATGATAGATCGAAGGCAGCCAATTACAGGCCCTTTGAATGGTCCACTGCATATACATGTATGTACGCGTAAGTATGTATGTATGTATGCATGCATGCATGTATGTACGCGAATGTATGTATGCATATATACATATAAAAATATAGACACTACAGGAAATATTTTACAAACTGTGCTAGAGATAAATCAGTACAGGAATGACCAACTGCAGGTCGCAACAGAGAAGGCAAGAAATCTATCATGTATCCAGATCTTCAGTCTGCTTTTCGCCCAGTTCGACATTTAAGTGATATTCCTGTGCCACAGCCGATCTCGACTGAACTACCAAGCGATGACACGAGTAACTCAAACAATTCAGAATCTCAAGATAAAACGTATGTCACAGCTTAAATCTGACAAGAAACCACGGTATTTGTTCAATTGTGCACAACTACACAATACTGCAATTTTGTAAATTATAATACATGAACGTAATATGCAATTTTCTTGGCGGAAATGAAAATAAGAAATACCTTGCTTTAAGCCATCACCCAACTAGAACTCAATGATCTAGTTCGTGATCTAACACTAAGCAACAGAGTGAACTCCTGGCCTAACGTCTGCAACAATGGAACCTGTTGGATGAAGATACTCGAAATATAGTATTCAAGAAGCGTTTTGCAGATCTACAGCAATTCTTCACTTTTGAAAACAACTTGACTTATTGTAATGATATGTATGGCCCATTCAATGCCCCTGAGCTGACCTATGAACCGAATGAGTGGAAGCTATTCATAGATGAATCCCTTTACAGCATAAAAGCTGTTCTGTTGCACATTGGGAACATGTGATATGATTTTTTTTTATCAAATTCGAATTCAGCACTCTGAACTTCATAATAAAATGCACATGAGAATTATGTTCTTTCTTGAACCTGAAATTTGTTGTACAGTGTAATTAGTCAGCAGACCAATGCTGAACCACTGCAACAGTGATAAATCAGTGTAACAGTGATAAAGCAGTGTAACAAGGCTAAGCCAACACAACAATGCTAAATCAGTCCAACGGAGGTCAATCAGCGCAACATTGCTCGCAAAATGATAAACCAGTTCAACAGTGCTGGTATACTAGTCCATGACTACAATAGTGAGTTGCGGCTAGGCGAAGCGAGTGACTGCTGAGCGAAGCGAGTGGCGTCTGCGCTAAAAGCGAGTAGAAGCTGTGCGAAGCTAGAGCTACATACTACTCCTAGTGCGGTTGCCTTCTTTAACTCTTTTTCGAATTTCGTACGAAAAATAAAGTAAATAAATACATACCTTGATAAAACGCAAATTATCAAATAAAACACGAAGATGAAAAAAATAAAAAATAAATAATGATAACTAAATAAATAAATCTACGGGTACCTGCTATTCCATGTCTCTTGTGCCGTTGCTCCAGCGAAGTGTACCTAAAAGTGTCAAAAATCTAAAATCTAAAAAAAAAAAAAAAATATTTTGGGGGCCAAAAAATGCCCAAAAATCAAACACAGACGTTAACTGATAATGGAAACAATTCCACAGAAAATGTGATCTACACTTAAAAATCAGTCTTCCTTTTTATAAAATTATTTTTTCTCTCTAATCGTCTCACCTTACTGATCTAAGAAACGAGAGGAGGTACCTCCAACTTTGACTCCCGTTATGGGTTCCTAAGTAAACCAATTTATTTCCTTTAATATTTTAAAATAGCTCATATTATAACTATTAGCAACAATATTCAGAGAATAAAAAGTGGGAATTCGTATTTACATAAACGAGATTATTCAAAATCAAATATGAACAAAAAATTACCATAGTATGAATAATTGATAAATTGACAATAAATTGATCAATAGATATCCACTATATCAATTAAGATTTGTGTTCAATGATTGTGAACATATATACTCGTATTTGGCCCCCTGCTAAAAATGCTGTTTGTTTTGTGATACGTGTTAGGCCCTGTTCACACTAGCCGTTTGTACTGAGCAGAAACCGCAGCGGTACTGCATAGTTAAGGAAAAACTACGTGGTGGTTTGTGAATGCCTCCATTATAATTGGGCGGCCGCGGTTGAAACCGCTAGTGTGAACAAAGCAAGTGTATGTTGGTGAAAACCTAACGTGTTTAGTGTTTGGCTGTACTTACGTTAGTGAGGCGAGTCACTTACGTCCACTTGTAACACACTTAATCTTCTTCACTAATTTTCAGTATTTTTCATATTATTTCAAATATTTTCGATTATTTTTAGTACGTGTCCATAGAATTCCGAATATTTTCACTAACTTTTAGTATCTATTGTTTCAAATATTTTCACTATTTTTCAATACGAATTTATAGTATTTCAAGTATTTTTCATAATTGCTTTTGTACGTGTTCATAGTATTTAATATATTTTCACAAATCTTTAATATGCCAACCACATTTCTAACTTCTTAGTTAACAGTATTTCAATTTTTTTTTACTAATTTCAAGTAACTTTCCACATTTAAAATATTTTCACATTAAAAATATCTTCACTAAATTTTCAATATTTGTCCAGTGTTTTAACTATGTTTTAACTATGTTTTCACTAATTTTCATTATGCGTTTAAAGTATTTCAAGTATTTTCATTAAATATTACCTGTGATGGCTTTTTTCCAAGCGATATCAAACTACCCAAGATTCACTGACGTTATTTTTAGCTTTACA
>NC_134805.1:36241212-36243712 GCF_046742065.1 Oratosquilla oratoria | reverse complement strand
ATGATGATGATGATGATGATGATGATGATGATGATAATGATGATGATGACAATGACGATGATGACGATGACGAAAATAAAAATGATGACGGTTCTAGTGACGAAGACGATAGTGACAACAGCGATGACGATGATAAACACAGCTGCGACTTAGACAGCACGATCGAGAAGGGGAAGGCGGAATATGGTAGAAGATGCAGCGAAGAAGGACACCAGGAAGAGTGAGAGAGAAGAAGAGGATCCAGGACAACAGAGTGACCGTGGGAAAAAGAGGGCGGCCGGACACTGGCGAGGTCGCCATCGCACGGAATTAATATCCGGAAAATAGAAACCGGAATCTTTCTTGCTTCGTCCAGTGCCTCCCCTGAAGCAAACACACACATGTTAGGACACACAAGCACATGCAAGCACACACAAACACTCATGAATTCACATAAACACGTAAAGCAAACACAAACGAACGTGGCACAAGCACAAGCAAACACACACATACTAGCACACACAAGCACACACAAACACTCGAAAATACACATAAACAAGGAAAACAAACGCAAGCGAACGTGGCATGCACACATAGCGAACACAAACACAAGTAAGCACACGCAAGCACATGCAAGCACAGACAAACAAGGAAAACAAATGCAAGCGGACGTGGCACACACAGACACAAAAATTACACGCAAGCACAAACAAATGTACGGAAGCACATGTAAGCATAACCATCCGGATGTTAGCGAACACGGATGCATGCCCAAGCAGATGTTAACACGCGCCTTCTGCACTCGCGCGCACGCGCACACGCTAATGCGGTTGAGAGTCCTGATGGTTAGCTAGTTTGCTGTTTTGGCTTGACTGACACCAAATAACGCTAGAAGCTTTCATTCAGCTCAGGGGAGACCTCTTGGTCTTAGAGAATCAACCTTTCTTCACCGAGATACACATAATACAATTTTTTTTCTCGTTAATGTCAGCTAATTTTATTTAAGCCAGATGGGGCCTCTGAGCAATATGCTTTATATATCATGGCTATGGCCCCGGACTGAAGGTAGTGGGGGGGCATCTGGATGGGAGTAAGGGAGTGCCAAATCACAATGAGAGTGCCTTTTTATGTGGCACTGGCATCTCACCTATTCTGGCATTCCGTTCGCACGATTAGTTTTGCCCAAAAATCCACTTTGCACCAAAATATGTACACTTCGCAAATGTGTACAATTGTCACCAAATGTCCTGTTCCATGCGACTAACACAGGCCCACTAGGGTGATTACCAGCGCTTCTATCCTTGAGGGCAATACTGTCTTTGTCATCCCCTTGGGGTTCATCACGGAGTTACTTTAAGGTCATCACATAACCCACCCTCCCCGAGGTCATCACGAGGCCATGACAAGATCACCATGGTGGGAAGGGTCACCACAGGTCCGGCACATGCTCAGTACAGGGCCATCATATCCTCATTAAAGGGCCACTTCGTGGTCACTACGTGGACACCACGGCGTCACCATATGGCTCACTACAGGGCCAACACGTAATCACTACGTGGGCACTATGGGACACCATAGGGCCATCAATTCCTCGCAATAGTATGCTCGTTGCAGGGCCACCATGTGGTCGCCACGGCGCCACGACAAGAGCACCACAGAGGCATAGATGGAACCTAAGTATCATAGAAGAAGAAGAAGAAGAAGAAGAAGAAGAAGAAGAAGAAGAAGAAGAAGAAGAAGAAGAAGAAGAAGAAGAAGAAGAAGAAGAAGAAGGAGAAGAAGAAGAAGAAGAAGAAGAAGAAGAAGAAGAAGAAGAAGAAGAAGAAGAAGAAGACGAAGACGAAGAAGAAGAAGAAGAAGAAGAAGAAGAAGAAGAAAGAGGAGAAGAAGAAGAAGAAGAAGACAAAGAAGAAAACTGGGGTGGGGCGCTGACTTTTTTGTGTAAGCGGAAGTCCTACTTAATGATACATTCAGTCAATAAAGTGACCCTGGAAAGCTTGCTCGCCTCAGCAGATCCTTCTCTTCCCCCTCCTCATGTTCCTTCTTCGTGTCTCCCTCTTTCTCACTTCCTGACACTCTCGACTGTTCCATAGATCTCACTCTCTCTTAAGTATAACTCCCCCGGCCTTCTCTCTTTTGTAAAGCTCTCTACTTTCTCTCTTTCATGAAATTACTTTCTGTCTCCTTGTTCGCTCTTACTAAGTTATATCTTCCCGATGATATATCTCATAAATCTCTCTCCAGCCTCTTTTCTACAAAACTCTCTCACTCACTCACTCTCTCTGTTTCTCCCCTCTCTCTTTGAGTGTTTGTATGTGTGTGTGTGTGTGTGTGTGTGTGTGTGTGTGTGTGTGTGTGTGTGTGTGTGTGTGTGTGTGTGTGTGTGTGTGTGTGTGTGTGTGTGTGTGTGTGTGTGTGTGTGTGTGTGCGTGCGTATGCGTCTCTGTGTGTATCATCTGCATGTATCGTGTGTGTACACGTCTGTGTGTATGCACCTGTGTGCACGCGTCTGTGTGTGTAC
>NC_134805.1:36223712-36226212 GCF_046742065.1 Oratosquilla oratoria | reverse complement strand
CAAGATTCATTATGCTTCAATTATGTATCATGAGCTCTTAATACATGCGAGGACAAACACAACCAAAATCAGAAACAAATACATTAATAATTTTCTTAAAGAAAAATATGTAGATATATATAACCTTTAATTTCTGCAATACCTTGTTTCTTCATTAAATCTCTCCTTTACTCCCTTTATCAGTCCACCTCCACCTCCTCAAGGTCAAAATCGCTGGTTATCAGAGACGAAAATCTATCAGAACCTGAGGGCATCTGACTACCATAGGACACTCGAAGAACGAGCGCCATTATAACAAACGTTCCCGTTGACGAACTCCTCCGACTACGGAAGTCATTTGCTGAACCGAAAATTTTCTTTGTTCCTCTTCAAGAAATTTTGATTCCTCGGAGACGCGCTGGTCATGTTTCAAACGTGACGATTTCCTTTATTTCACTTCAATGAATTACACTACTGATGTTATTGTTAGGCTTTGTTCATACCAGCATTTTGAACCGTGCGGAAACGAGGAAGTACCGCATAGTTCAGGAAAAACTGCGCGGTTGTGTGTGAACGCCTCCAGTGACTTACAATGTCATTGAACTGCGGTAGTTCAAACCGCTAGTGTGAACAGGGCCTTATAGACTGTAGTTCACGGGTTGGGGTAACAGGAGACGTGGTACCTTAGATCTTAGAGCATCCGCATCCTCTAGAATGGCTCTGGGACACTGCTCGTCGCTGGAACCTCAAGTATTACCTCTGGGTCTGGGCAATCATACCCCGGAAACCATCTCGGCTGATGGACTAAAGTCCAGAGGTTCTCGACCTTTTCCACTCCATTTCCTCCTTCGTGAATTCTCAATATTCGTGTGGCTCCCCTGCATTATTTTCCCAGATCCCACCACGCCAAGAAAAAGGTAAATAATAATAATAATAAATAAATAATGATAATGAGCTCGCTGGCTGAGCGGGTTAGGGCGTCGTTACTTGCGACGAAGGTCGAGGGGATGACGGTTCGAATCCTGCCACCAGCGTAGTTGATCCAAGGGCATGGTTTACTAAATTCCACGCTACAAAGTCCTCTGTGAGAGGCACCGTCCTAGCCTTCCGATAAGGAGGCGTTTGTGACATTAAATAATAATAATAATAATAATAATAATAATAATAATAATAATAATAATAATAATAATAATAATAATAATAATAATAATAATAATAATAATAATAACGATAATGATAATAATAATAATCATAATAATATTAATAATAATGATAATGATATTAATATTAATATTAATAATAATATAATAATAATATTAATAACAATATTAACAATAATATTAATAATAATATTAATAATGATAATATAATATAATAATAATATTAATTAATAATAATATTAATAATAACATTAATAATAATATTAATGATAATATCAATAATAATATTAATATTAACATTAATATTAATATTAATGATATCAATAATATTAATAATGATAATAATAGTAATAATAATAATAATAATAATAATAATAATAATAATAATAATAATAATAATAATAATAATAATAATAATAATAATAATAATAATAATAATAATAATAATAATAATAATAATAAAATGATAATAATAATAATGATAATAATAATAATGATAATAATAATAATAATAATAACAATAATAATAATAATACATACATATATATACCAAAGGCTTTTTTCCCCCTTATAAGGAGGTAGACAAAAAACAAAGGCATAAAACCACTCCCACCCATTCCATCCCTATCACATTCCACTCCCCTCCACTCTCTTCCCTCCCTCTTATCTTGGCACCTCCTGGATGACTATCATAATTATTCCATGACAGATTTTCTTTTTATCTAGATTCCTCACATTATACAGAAATGTGTCATTTGTAACACCAAGACATGTCACCCTAAGTTCTTGCCATAGTTCCCTTGGGGGTCCCCATGGTCCCCTTGGGGGGACCCATAGCCCCCTTGGGGGGACCCCATAGCCCTCTTGAGGGTCCCCATGGCCCCTAGGTTGAGACCCACTGGTTTAAATCAAGTGAGGGGACCCATAGTTGTATGGGTTTCGGTTGTTGGGATAAACTGTAAGGTAATTCCCATAATGAATTTACCACTCTCCTGCAGCCTTTCCTTGATTCTGTCCGTCTTGAGGTTCCCTTTTGCTACCGAATTAATCAAAGCTGGGTCAAGATGGTTGAGGCACGTACCTTGCACCGCTTGTGATTAAACACGCTTTCGGTCAAACGTGAAACCTCTCAATACTCCACAAGATGAGAGACGTGATGGGAGAAGTCGTCCTCGATCGGAAAGACACAAGTTCATTGACGCTTCCATCCTTTCAATACATCTTAATCCCTCAAAGGGTTTTCTCGTAATGTCCCCAATAAAAATAGATAGATAAATAAACAGAAACAAATTGAGTCTCAACTGTTGGGAGTTCAAGTGTGTGTGTGTGTGTGTTTGTGTGTTTGTGCGTGCGTGCGTGAG
>NC_134805.1:36201212-36216212 GCF_046742065.1 Oratosquilla oratoria | reverse complement strand
CAATTTCTTCTTAAGAGTTTCCAACTTCCTGAAGGTATTCTTTATAGCAATCGGTAAAGGAAAGAGTCGGTTTCCTAATCCGGTCATTATTGGCTTGACGTTTCGACTCTGAGTCATTTTCAAAAGACAATGATGGAACAAATGCATGGGTTTATATAGTACAAAGATACAGAAATACAGCGTGTGATTGGCTGGAAGGATGACCTTTTCTCGTCCCCTCATGGTTGAGAGGGCGGGACAGTTTTCCACGTACGCTCATTGGCTGGCTTGTCCGTTCTCTCGAGCCTCGCTACCCCGGGGCTGTAGCGTGATGTTTTCCGTCCTGCCTCGGGGCTTGCCTTTCCTGAAAGGCTTAATACTTGGGAATATACTAGGGGTGTCTTGGCGGGAATTCAACGACGGCCTACTATCTGCAATATACACAGCTTCAAGGTAGGCGGTTCTTGCCTACCTTGAAGCTTGAAGAAAAGGTCGTCCTTCCAGCCAATCACACGCAGTATTTCTGTATCTATGTACTATATAAGCCCATGCATTCGTTCCATCTTTGTCTTTTGATAATGACTCAAGCAGAAAGAAGAAATTTATCAGCGCTGAATTTGCAGTTGCTTTTAACCAAGCCTGCCTAAGAGAATATATATATGTATATGTATATATATATATATATATATATATATATATATGTATATATATATGAATATATATATATAAATATATATATGTAAATATATATATATATATATACATATACACGATACATGTATTACGTGTATTACATGTATTAAGAAGACAGACAAAAGGAGAAGAAGACATGTTACCTAAATCGATTCAATTTTAGAAATCACTTATTCATATGCGTGAAACTGTTCTCATATGTAACACTGTAAGATTTTTTCCAACAAATCAATCTCAATATATCTCGAAGTTCAAAGCCTGAAATACTCAATATGAAATAGTCTGTTGGAGTTGGTTTCAATACAGAAATCCCGAGCCAGAATTTTCAGTAGACATAATTAGAAATGATATAAAAGTCCACAACACAAATCAAAGTTCCGAAACATTGTACTCGCAGGTGGCATTATTGAACGACGATTAAAAAAAAAAAAAAAAAATTGAAAAAAAAAAATAAGGCCGAGCGAAATCAGATGCACATTTAAATCTAACGCCAGAGGCCGAAAAACACAAAATAGAAAAAGACCATAAATTTTGAAACTCATCGAAACTTTACGAATAAACTGGAGCAACAGCTTTGCCGAGCGTTTCTTTTAGTTAGCAAAACTAATCACAGGTTTCTTGACTTAGGAGATTAACCCCAGGAGGCGCTTAGTTGCGACTGTACCCGTCACCTTTGCCCTTTGTGCTCGGACAGCCATAGCAAGTGACAGTCATCGAGACCCCTATGGACCTGAGTTACTAAAAGAGGAAGAAAAGAGGAGTATGAGGACACACGAGAACTTGGAGCAAAAGGAAGAGCTGGAAGGTGAGGAACAGAAAGAGGAAGAGAAATAGAAAGAAGATGAGGAAAAAGGAGGGTGGAGGAAGGAGGAGAAGGGAGGGGAGGGTGGAGGATGAAGGATGAGGGTAGAGGAGGGTGGAGGAGGAAGGAGGAGGGTGGAGGAGGAAGGAGGAGGGTGGAGGAGGAAGGAGGAGGGTGGAGGATGGAGGAAGAGGGTGGAGGAGGGAGGAGGAGGAGCAGTAGTAGGAAGAGCAAGAAGAGGAGGAGGACGGGGAATAGGAAGAGGAAAAGCACGCGAAAGAGGTGAGGAAGACGAGGAGGAGGACGAAGAAGAGGGCGAAAAGGAAGAATAGGACGCAGAAGAGGAGAAAGAGGTGGAAAAACAAAAGGAAAAAGAGACGGAGCGAAAAAGAATTGAAACTTTAGCCTGAATAAAATATGAACCTCAATGTCGCCAGGTGATTTAATTCAACTGAGGGAGCACCCACCCTCCACCCCTTACCCTCCCTTACCCTCCACACATACGTTAATGCATACACGATCACCCTAACTATTTCTTGGTTTGAAGATTCCAAAAGACTTGATCATTTCTGAGAATTCTGATAATGTGCATTGCAAAAATAAAAAAAAAATAAAAAGTCAAAATTTTACTTTTTCTTAGAAGTGTACTATTACGGTTTTCTCTTCTTTTCCATTGCAAAATTTTTCTTTTTCCTTTCCCAAGTCCCGTTCCAGTTTCCTCCTGTTTACACAGAACCTCCATCACTCTTTGTTTCCTTCTTTAGTCCTCTTGACCGCAAGACGAATCTGTTCATAAGAACAAAACCTCCTGAAGTTATTCAGAACACAATATCCAAAAATGTTTCACTCCTTGGGCTAAACACTGTGCCGTACTTGAACAAGTTTATCCTGGCTAAGAAGAAGCGATTTAAATGAACTGAGAAGGCGGGTAGATTAGGACAACAGGACGGTTCCCCGAAATCCGATGCTAACCTCGTCGACGACCTCGTTTGCCCCCGACCTTAAATGATTTCAACAGAGGTGAGCTTTGTGAATTTTGTTCTGGCCAAATACAAACGACTTTATAAGGATCTGGGGCTTCTGTTCAAAGACAGAGCTGGCCCCTTTCCTTTGGCCTAAAAAAAAAAAAAAAAAAAAAAAAAAAAAAAAATAAAAGTAAATAGATAATTATTTAAAATCTATAAAAAAAATCTATTCAAATCGAATCAATCTGATTTAAGTAAAGAAAATAGATTTTTTATATGAAAAAAAAAAAAAAAAAAATCGCCAACCCTAGTGTCCACTAACCTCATGCAATAATACATGTTAAGTCCAGCAAAAATTGGCATTTCAAAGCATAACATTGCCTTAAAAATAGTTTCTTATTTCACTATAAAAGTTTATATTAAACTATACTGCATTGAATAAGTCAATAGTTGATATATTTGTCCTATATACAATGTTAGGTTTCTAGTTTTGATATATTTGTCCAATATAAAATTTTAGGTTACAAAGAAAGCAATGGCCTCCGCTAGCGGACCCAGGGATCTGGGTACGCACATCCTGTGTAATAGTAGTCCTTCACATATATATATATTATACATATATATATGTCTGTGTGTAGTGATAGATATACATGTATATATATATATATATATATATATATATATATGTATATATATATATGTATATATGTATATATGTATATATATATGTATATATATATATATATATATATATATATATATATGTATATATGTATATATATATATATACATATATGTATAAATATATATATATAAATTGGAATTACCACAGGCCTCTGAAAATACTGCCACTACACCATCCTTCTTTAATTTCACACACGCATACACAAAAAAGGATCAAGAAACGAAACGAAACTAATTTGGTCGAGATATTATCGCTCTCATTATCATTTTATCATGTGTCTCCAACGGGAGGACATAAAACCATTCACTGTTGAAATGATCGTAACTGTTTATCTGTGATCTCATTCATTCCGTTGAATAATATTGGACTTGTATAGCGCGGGAATCGCAATGTAATTAGCATAAAGCCTTAGGCCTCAATAGGCCTTTGCATGATCCAACGAACAGTTTAAATCTGTACATATTATACATACACACACACACACACACACACACACACACACACACACACACACACATATATATATATAATATGTATAATATATATATATAGATATATTATATATATATATATATATGTATACATATAAATGGACATATGTATGTATGTATATGTGTGTATATACAGTATATGTATATATATGTGTTTATATATATATATATACATATATACATATGCATATATACATATATATATATATATATATATATATATAAATGTGTGTGGTTTTTGTGTGTGTGTGTGTGTGTGTGGTGTGTGTGTGTGTGTGTGTGTGTGTGAGTGTGTGTGTGTGTGTGTGTGTGTGTGTATACTCGTACATATGCATAGGCGGTAACCTTACTTCACCATGGAATACGTATGCAACGAACAAAAACAAATAAACATAAAAATATGTGAAAAGCCATATGGTGACAGGAAGGTCTTTCGTGTATCACACCTTCAGACAAACGACAAGACTGCATAGATATGGAACCAGAAGAGCGAGGAGTGGAGGGGAAGTCGACCAAGGTCATGACCTGAACTGGCCGTATCCTTGCGCTTCTTCCAATATCCTGTTGAGGGGGAGAACTGCTTACTAACTTGTTATTATTTTTCAAATAGAAATTTTCCATAAATTATGTTTATTTATTTATTTATTATGTATATGTTTATTTATTTTTCATAAATGAAATCCGGCAAATGAAATGACCACATCGTCGTAGTTTTAGATCCTTTCGTCAGATACTGTGAATGCCCTCGCCCGTCAGAAATGATCATTTTATTTCAAATATATCAACAAAATTAATGAAAATGACAAGTAGATTTTATACATACAAGCCAGTAATCCAAATCATATCAACTACAAATCCGTGTAAAAATCTCCTTTGTAGAGAGCGTTCATCCCAACAAAATCTGCACAACGTAAGATCGTAATGTTCTGGATTCTAGATGGCTGGGCACTCCGGTTCAGTGACTTCTGGAAACTCAGTTTCCAGGATAGACGGTGGTCAACCGAACGGTTCCCGGCAAGATATCGTTATTCGGGAAAAAAACTTTATCACTACCCTGTTAAAAACTTTGTCGAGATGTAGTGGAATTTAAACTCCTTCAGACTGTTAGTAAAGCCTTCAGAGAAGGTAAACAAGAAAATATATAAAAAGCATCCCCGAATCGGTTTAACTAACGTAGTTATTAAAACTACTTCATGCTGAGAATAGTTTAAGACACAATAAAACGTATGAAATATATTACCGAAGGTAAGGTTTAATGTTAATGTAGTTTCAACTACTTCATTCCAGGATCATTACCCGGTTGAATAAAAATAATCTCTCTCTCAAACTGTTTGATTTTTTTTCTCCAGTTTCGCTCTCTTAAATGCATTCGATAAACTGATTTTATTTTTATTTTCCTTCACTTATTTTATCCTTCATATATGTTCAAACTGGCCTTATTATTACTTTTTGCGCAGAGAAACTGCCTTTGCAAGTAAAAGTTTAATTGATCTTGATTTCTTGCAGGATTATTTTATGGGTGGGAGTTGGTATATTCCTTCTGACTCTATCTAGCTCCATAGTAATGGGGTAAAAGCTCTTGGTATATAAATGGTATATAGATAGACTTTATTTGATATTCATATATACATATATTCATGATTGGAAACTAGAATCCACTCAAAAGAAAAATGCAGATCTCTTTTAATTTCTTCTACTCCTTCGTTCTGATGTTTCCATAAACCTCTCCCTTAGCAAAAAGAAAAGCCCTGGTTTTTGCCCAAGAGATATTTCAAAAGAAGAAATATAGATAGAAATAAATAAACAGATAAATAGATGAATAATAATATGAAGAACAAGAGAAAAGAACAATAACCGATTAACCATCGGTCTAGGCATCAACCAAGAAATTTTATTCAGCCAAGGAGATCCCCGGGGAGGGGGAAGAAGGGAGGGGGAAGAGGAAGAGGGAAGAGGAAGAGGGCAGAAGGAAGGAGGGGGAAGAGGTTAGGGGGGATGGAGAGTGAGGGGGTTAGGAGGATGGAGAGTGATGGGTAAGGAGGGAGGGGAAAAGGAAAAGGGGGGAGGGGGTGGGGAAGAGGAAGGGAGGAGGAAGACGGAGGAAGGAGGGAGGGGGAAAAGGTTTGGGGGAGGAGGGAGGGGTAGGGGATAAGGAGGATGGAGGGTGAGGGGGAAGGAGGGAAGGGAAGGCGGTAAGGAGGGAGAAGGAAGGGGGAAAGAAGGAGGGAGAGGGAAGAGGGAAGGGAGGAAGAGGTAAGGAGGACAGGAAAGTGAGAAAGAAGGAGGCAAGTAGAAAGGAGGAGGGGGAGAAGGGATGGAGAGAGGAGAGGGGGGGAAGTGAGGAAGGGGTAAGGAGGAACGGGAAGGTAGAAAAGGAAGGAGGGAAGTAGAAAGGAGGAGGGGGAGAAGGGATGGGGAGAGGAGAGGGGGAAGTGAGGAAGGGGTAAGGAGGAACGGGAAGGTAGAAAAGGAAGGAGGGGGAGGGGGAGAGGGGAAGGAGAGGGAAGGGAGGGGACGTTTCAAACGTCTCGGTTTCTGGGAGTGAGCGGGTCCGCTTGGTCGATAGTTGAAAAAGCCACTTTGAGAAAGAGATCTGTTCTTTCCGGTGACTGTATTCCCAAGTTTTGTCTTCTGAAGGTACTATTGTTTCCTCTAGATGTTCTTTTCCTCCGTTTTTTCTTCTTTAGCCAACGGTAAAAAACCGAAATCAATAGAGCTTCCGTCGGTTTAGCTCTTCAGAAAACGTGACTTCCTCTCAGGGTTTTGATAATTTCACTGTGAAATGTATTTTTATGTGGACGGTTTGCCGCCATCGGATATGACGTCATGTCGCCGTCGTCATGTGACCAACGAGGGAGACGCGAAAGCAATTGTTAATTGTTCTGCTGTTCTACATTGTTCTACTGTAGTGTTCTACAGTAGAGGATGTATTCAAAAATATCATATCATTTGATGAAATATAAAATTTTTGATGAAGTGAGGATATTAATATAATAGAAATTAAGAAATTAAGAACTGAAGACCAGTAATTCAGAGAAAACGGTGACCAAACTACCACGCAGTTTTGTATGAAACTGAATTATTGCCAAGTTGTTCAAATGAAAAATAGGTAGAATCATTATGACTTTACGATTGTGCTTCGCTTGTTCTCTCGAAAGAACAACTTTCTGAGATTATAAGGATGAAATAAATGCGACAGAATAGTACAAATAAATTAATAAAAGATTAGAATAATAGAGAATAAAGGAGAAGGAAAAATTAACAATTATAAGTAATAGTATGTAACAAGAATATGATAGGAAATTATAGAAATAAAGAGAACAGCACTAATAGAAGAGAAGAAATAACAAGAACAGAATGAAAAAACAATGAAAAAGGAAAAAAATAATTAATGTAAAAAAGAATATGAAGAAACAGAAGATGAAAAAGACGAAGGAAAAAAAAAAAATGAAAAGGAAAATTAAACTGTTTTCAAAAGACCTACTTTTTCTCCTTCGTAGTCACCACAGGGTTCCAGCAATTCCCCCATCTAGTCGTTCCTCTCTCAGACTCGAAAATACATTAGCCCTTTTTTTGCCCACCACCGCATGAACCCCCCACCACATCCACCCCCACCCATCAACTGCCCCCACCCCACCCGCTTCCCTTCCTCCTACAAATTAAACCCTTTTAGTAATGCATCTTACACTTTTCTCTGTATTTTCCCATTTTGTTATTTCATTGATGTAATCAAAAATCAATAAACGGACCCACCAACTCAAGGCCTCCTACACTGGAGGATGGACGAGACGTAGGGATGACCCGTCATCCAGAAGGAGCCAAGATGAGAGGGAGGGAGGCAGGGAGGGAGGGTGATGAATGGAGATGGAATGGGTGGAGATGAAATGGGTGGGAGTGGAATTATGCCCTTTGACTTTCGCTACCTCCCTTGTAAGGGAGAAAAAAGCCCTTGTCAGTATATGTATGTCATTTTATCCTAGTTACTTCCTCAGTAATTTTATTCAGCTAATGAAACAATCCATCCCAAGGGAAATACAGTTAAAGAAATATATCAAACATATCTACGAGTAGATGAATTAAATCAGTAAATAAATTAAACAAGTATATGTGCAAATAAGTAAATAAACATATATAATATATAAATAGGCTATAACATATCAACTCATAAGCGAATGAATGTTCTGATACATTGGAAAGATAGATTGAACATCTCACTATCGGAGAAAAGATATTTGAAGATAAGTATATTACGATCACTGCGATCCCCTTCGGCGTGGTTCTACAAAGGATGGGTTAGCTATGAGGAGATACATAAAGAGGACATAGGGAGGTAAGCATACTAATGCGTGGTCCATTTGGGTCCAAGTCATGATGACCCCAATCTCAAACTGACCCCGGGTCAAGTGTGTACGAGAGAGGTGGTAGATTCAGGTCTGGGCGGACAACTTGACGTATGATGTTGTTGACGGCCAAACTGGTAATGGCGTTGGGAGACCACTGTCCTTTTGAAGTATTAAAATTAGGTAGTTGTTTGATCAGGTAGGACTCAGTATTGGCCATCAACAATATCATCAGTCAGTTTGACCTTGGAGTCATCACGACTTGGTATGCTTACTTCCCCATGTCGCCTCTATGTATTTCTTATCAGTATATATATATAAGCTAACCCACCCTTTGTAAAACCACGCTGAAGAGGATCATAGTGATCGCAATATACTATCTTCAAATATCTTTTCTCCGATAGTGGAATATTCAATATATCAAATAAGTAGTTAAGAAACATAAACGAAAATACAATCATAAATGAGGTTGATACAACAGAAGCATGGTTATAATTTGTACTGTTACTAATATAATCATCATTAATTCTGTTATCATTATTACTATTATTATCATTATTGTTATCATTATTATTATTATTATTATCATTATTATTATTATCATTATTGGTATTATTATTACTATTATCATTATCATCATTCTTATTATTACTATTATCATTAATATTATCATTTTCATAATTTTTCATAATTATCATCACTATTATTAATATCATCATCTTTCATATTATTACTATTATCATTATTATTGTTATTTTCATTATCATCATTTTTATAATCATTATTATTACTATTATTATTATCATTACTATCATTGTTAACATTACGACCATATAATTTTCATCATTATTATTAAAAGAGAAAACAAAAAGTGGGTTTGCGGACTGATACGTACTACATCACTACCCCCCCCCCCAAAAAAAAGGGGGTAGGGGTGGGTGGCTGACCCTCATAAATTTATGATCACAAAATCGGGAGGCTTATCGGGTCTCTGTGTAAAACTAAACCATCCAATTAAAAACTGGGAAAATGGATTAATACACATTACCATAATGATCTCTTGTTTCTCTGTAACATATGTGACCCATTTTGACCCAAAACGCTTAGGCCACTGTAACGTGTGGTTTTCTGCTACTCAGATAAGAACACAGGTTAGTTTAGGTTATGTTACGTTAGGTTAGCTTAGGTTAGGTTAGGTTGGGTTAGGTTGAGTTAGGTTTAGTCTAGAATAGGTAAGGTAAGGTAAGGTTAAGTAAGGTAGGTCAGGTTGAGTTAGGTTGGAATAGGATAGGGTTACTTAGGATTAATGGGTTAGGCTAGGTTAGGCTATTTCTTTTAGCGCCAGCCAAGTTAGGTTAGCACAGATACCGCCAAATATTGGCTAAATTTCACAGAATACCGCCATACTAATGACGATATTGACCGAGAATGGCGTCTTAATTTACCCAATTATTTAGCATCCAACCTGGAAATATTCAAATGGAGCCATTAGTGGTTTGAGTCCGCTTTGCGGATTTCAGACTAATTACGAAAGACTATTTTGTTCAATATAAAAGAAGTCCGGGACTGAACATCTAATGAACTACTTTGAATAAGTCGACATAGAAAGTAGTAATGCTGACATCCGCACCAAAAAAATATATACATACATACTGTACATATATATGTATGATACTATGGTCATGCAAGGGAGTGGGTGGGGGATGGGGGGTTATGGCGTGGTTATGTATGAATATTTTGACACAACCCGAAGGTACTTCTCCCCGTCTTCTCTTTTTCTGCATGAGGGACGAAGAACGGGGGTTCGTCGATTAAATGAAGCGGTCTTGCTGTAGATGTGCTGTGTCTTGCTGCATTGCTTCTGACCCAGGGCAATGGCCGAGATACAGGGACGACCCCTCATCCAGGAGGAGCCAAGAAAAGAGGGAGGAACGTAGGGAAGAAGGTAGGGAGGAAGGGAGGGAGGGAGTGAGGGGATGATAAATGAGGGTGGAGTGGGTGGAGATGAAATGGGTGGGAGTGGAACTATGCCTTTTGACTTTTTATGCCTCGCTTGTAAGGTGTAGAAACCTCTTGGTGTATGTATTTATTTATATATATATATACATATACATATATATATATATATATGTATATATATATGTATATATATATATATATATATATATGTATATATATGTTTATATATGTATATATATACATATATATATATATTCATATATATATATACTGTATATACATACTCACACACACACACACACACACACACACACACACACACACACACACACACACACACATTATATATATATATACATTATATATATTATGTATATACGGTATATACATATATGCACATATATATATGTATATATACATATATGTAATGTGTGTGCGTGTGTATGTGTGTATACACATACATGTACATATATATGTATATACATATATATATATACACATATACATATGTATATATATATATATACATATATGTATAATATATATTATATATATACATTGTTGCTGTATATTTGACAGATTTCAGTATAATACAGTTCCCATGTAAAAGAACCTATTCTTGTTAAAAAATAATACCAATGCAGCATTAAAAGTCCCTATCACATCTCAGGTATTTTTTATAAATCAAATGTGATTTTTATCAAGAGAAATACAACAAAGAAAGATATGTCTACATACTGGGTCAGATTTCTGCGTCCGCAATTTTGAATCGTCCCAATTCAGTGATATCCACTTCAGGTGATCAAAAATGTCGAGGATGAAATCTGTAATGAAGCCACAGGAAAAAGGCAATAATGAATTCTGGAATGTGGACAAAGAGAGAGAGAGAAAAAAGACAAGGAACTAAAAGAGAGGAAACATAAAAAATATGTCAGAAATGAAAGAGAAAGAGAAAAAAAAAGAGAAAAAAAGTGCTCGAGAAAATACTACGAAGTGGAGGGAGGGGGTGGGTGAGCGGATGGGGTTGGGGTTGGTGGACTTCGAGTGAGGGTGGGAGGATATTTGGGTTGTGTACGAGAGAGATACGAAGGATGTGCTCATGGCGAGGGAGGGGGAAGGAAGAAGGAGGAGGAAGGAGGAGTTGGGGAGAGGAAGAAGGAAAAAGAAGAGAGGAGGAGAAGGAGGAGGGGGAAGGGGAGTGCTAGTGGGAGTGGGAGAGGAACGAGAGAAAGAAGGAGGAGTTGAAGGAGGAAGTGGGGAGGAGGAAGAGGAGGAGGAGGAGGAGGAGGAGTAGGAGGAGGGGGAAGGGGAGTGGGAGTGGGAGAGGAACGAGAGGAAGGAGGAGGACGAGTTGAAGGTAGGGGTGGGGAGGAGGAAGAGGAGGGACTGGGGAGGAGGGACTGGGGAGGAGGAAGAGGAGGAGGAGGAGGAGGAGGAGGAGGAGGAGGAGGAGGGTTTACATTGAGCGAGATGAAGTTCTGGACCAGAGGTCATGGGAAATGAAGGTTAGGAGTTGGGAGGATTCTGGGGGGGGGGGGAGGAGGAAGGGGGAGCCCGAAACTGCAGCGGCAAGGGGGGAGGAAGGGGGAGAGTGGGGGGAGGGCGAGTTGGAGGAAGGAAGCGTTGGTCTGGAAGAGAAGTTTGGTCATTTTTTGGTTCTGTTCTTGATTGCGAAGACGAAGGAAATGGATCGGAAGCTGAATGACGTAATCAGCTGACGAAGAGGACATGACAGTGATGGGGAGGAAATGAACTCTAATTAACCCCTTCCACCCCCCAATTATTCCCCCCTTCAACCCTCCTCCACTTCTCCCTCCCCCCTTTCCCCCCACTCTTTCCCCCCTCACCCCACTTCCCCATTCCCCACCATTTACCCCCTTACCCCTCCCCCTTTATTCCCTTACCCAGTCCCCCCTTCCCCCTCCCCCCAAATTACCCCCATTTCCCCCTTTCCCCCTCCCCTCCCCCCAGTTCAAGAGGAGGCACAACTTTCATAATTTTTACTAATGTAAACAGATGACCTGATTAAGCCTGATATCAATTTATAGAGACTTTGAGGTTTTTTAATGGAGATTTCGTTATTAAGTCTTCACTTCTGACTAATACAGTAGCAACATTTTCCCACGGAGCTGTAGAAAACAGAGACTTGCAATATGGACGAGCCTTTTACGACATCGCAAAAACGTAGTACCGCAAGTGGAAACGGTGTCTTCGGATGAAATTGAGTGTCTTTAGGCGTCCGTTTGCAATTACACAAAATAAAAAAATACATGTATACACCCACACCCGCATATACACACCCACAATTATATACGTATGTATATATATATATATATATATATATATATATATATATATGTGAGTGTATGTGTGTGTGTGTGTGTGTGTGTGTGTGTGTGTGTGTGCGTGTGTGTGTGTACATATATGTATATATATAAACATTACATATATATATATATATATATATATATATATATATATGCATGTGTGTATGTATACACAAATACACAATTTTTTTTATAAGACCAAATAATCAGCTTTGTGCTAATTGGCGTCGGTTTTTTCTTTTCAAGAAAACGTATTAGGTGAAATCAACCTGAGCAAAGAAACGTAAATGAAAAGGAGGAGGCGGAGGCGGCCCAACAGAGCGTGGCGTGACGAGAGACAGAAGCGCCCTGACTGCACAAGGAGGGAAAAGAGGAAGAAGACGAGGAGGAGGAGGAGGAGGAGGAGGAGGAGGAGGAGGAAGGGGGGAAGAGGAGGGAGAGGAGGAAGGAAGGACGGCCAAGAAGAGGAAGAGAAGGAAGAAGAGGAGGAGTGTGAAGGGGAGGAAGATGACGTGGAGAAGGGGAAGGGGAGGAAGGACAAGGGGAGTAGAAGGAAGGGGAGGAGGGGGAAGAGGAAAAAGGAGGGGAGGGAGAAGAGGAGGTGGAGAAGGAGAGGAAGGGGGAAGAGAGAGAGGGACATGAAAGAAAAGGAGGAGCGAGGGAGATGTAGGATGGGGAGGGGGAAGGGAGGAAAGTCAAAGAAGATGAGGTAGGAGGAGGAGAGGATAGTAGGAGCAGAAGGAGGCTTAGGAGGGGAGGAGGCGTAGGAAGAAGATGAAGAGGAAGAAGAAGAGGAGGAGGTGGAAGAGGAGGTGGAGATGGTGGAGGAGGAGGAGGAGGATGTGGAAGAGGAGGAGAAGGAGGAAATCAAGGAGGAGGAGGTGGAGGAGGAGGAAATCGAAGAGGAAGAAGGAGCAAGAAGAGACAAAAAAAGAAGAGAAAGAGGCAAAGAAGAAGATAATGGAGGGAGAAAGGAGAAAAGAACGAAGAGGAGTATTCCACTGGAACCAAAGAATGGAGAGAGGGGAAGGGAGGGTCAAAGTTGGAGGAGGCGGAGAAAGAACCAGGAATGACCAATGCATGTCACAAGCTCCACTCCAACTGAAGGATCTTGAGGTAGGAAGTGGGACGGGGTGGGGGGGTGGGGGGGAAGCGGAGAGGAAAGAAGAAGACGAGAAAGAGGAGGAGGAGGAGGAGAAAGAGAAAATCAAAGGAGAAGGGAGAAGAAAGGAGGAGGAGGAAGGAGAAGGGAGAAAGACGTAGAAAGAAGGGAAAATAAATGAAAAAGGGAGAAAGGAGGAGGAGAAAGGGAAGGTAGATGATAAAAGGGAGAAGGAAAGAAGAAGAGGAGGAGGAGGAGGAGGAGGAGGAGGAGGAGGAGGAGGAGGAGGAGGAGGAGGAGGAGGAGTAGTAGGAGGAGGAGGAGGGGTGGTTAAAGTGAGAAAGAAATAGAGCGAAACGGAGGAGAGAAAAGGGAGAAGGAAGAAGGAGGAGAAGGAGTAAGAAGAGGGGTAGTTGTGTGGTGAAACAGGAACAGAACGACACGGAGGAAGGAAAAGGGAAAAGTAGGAGGAGTAGGAGAAGGGAGGAGGAATAGGAGAAGAGAGGAGAAGGAGGAAGAGGAGGAGAAGGGAGGTGGAGAAGGAGGAGGAGGAGAAGGGAGGAGGAGGAGGAAGAGGAGGAAGAAGAGAGGTAGTTGGTGGCGAAGGAGGAAGATAGCGAAACGGAGGAGATGGAGTAGTCTCCAACGAAAAGAAGAAAAGAAGAGGTCCTGAGTTACGATTTGGAGCTCCACATCGGCGAGGTCTCCAGGAAGAACCGGAGGCGACTCAGTGATGGAGACCACGGCAGTGCTGAGAAGCCCACGGGCTGTTGTTGTTGTTGTTGTTGTTCTTACGGGCTGTAGTTCACCAGCGCTTCTATCCTTTTATAAAAAAAAAAAAAAAAAAAAAAAAAAAAAAAAAAAAAAAAAAAAAAAAAAAAACTTGCGTCGCTGTTGTGCGTGAAGATTGTGGGAATGCGCTGATGAAACTATAGAGATACACGAGGAAATAGGTTGAAACCTTCGTACGTGTTTTGACCAAGTTACGTTCGGTTGTAATGTTCTTAAAGCGGCCACGTATGTTACAGTCGAAGGAATAAATCTGTTATAGGAAAAGGATTTCAATTGAACAAATTTATGTCTAAGAAGAAAATAGGCAAGAATTGGTTTACCAACCGAGTGGAACAGACTACTTAATAACTTGGTATTGAGCGTTGGAACAACTGGCCGTTTTAAGAGAAGGTTGTTTAGCATTATAGAGATGAAAGGTGGTATTGGACATGGAACTACCTAGTGTATGCTTTATGGTCTATTAAAGTCTCCCCCTATCATTATTATATATTGTTATGAAGGTGATATTCAAGAAAAAAGTGATCTTCTATACCATTGAGTTGACTTCTTCAGCTTGATGATTCAACTTGCATAGTTTATTCTGGCTAGAAATAGATGACGCTTCCCAACTGAGGCATACAAACTCCGTCAAAACTCAAGAGAAATGGATTTAGAAAATATCGAGAAAATTATAGATAAAAAAAAATACGTGGCCATGACAAGCACATCATACATATAATGGTGTCCATGATCAAGCCTGGTAGTGGACCAAATTATATTATCACCATAATACACGAACATTACCACCATGAACGTGACAGGTGCCAAGGATCCAGTCTGGTGGTGGATCAAACGATATTATCACCATCATACACTAAATCCACCA
>NC_134805.1:36191212-36196212 GCF_046742065.1 Oratosquilla oratoria | reverse complement strand
CTTCCTTCTTCAGTTTTTTCCTCGTTCTCCTTGTTATTCTCTCCCTCTTTCCTTTCTTCCTTCTTTATCGACTGCTGCCCTTTCATCCGCCTTCACCCTCCTCCATCACCTTTGTATCGTCTCCTTCTTCGTCGATAAAGGTCAATCTGACGTTTCTCTCTCTCTCTCTCTCTCTCTCTCTCTCTCTCTCTCTCTCTCTCTCTCTCTCTCTCTCTCCTTTCCATCTCTCTCTTTCGCATTTTCTCTTTCCCTCTCCCTTTCCTTTCTTTCTCTCTCTTTCGCACTCTTTCTTTTCTTTCTCTCTCTTTCGAACTCCTCTCTCTCCTTTCTTTCTCTCTTTCGTACTCTTTCTCTCTCTCTTGTATCGTCTCTCAGCTGTTCCCATTCTTTGTAAAGTTTATGAAAAAAAAGTTTCCTCTTTGCTTCTTAATCTTATTTTCTATTGTTTTTTTCTGTCCTTCACTCTTTAATCATATACGTTCTCTTTATCTAATCATTCACGTTTTCTTTATCTCTCTCATTCACTCTCGTCCTCTCTCCTATCCCCTTCCATTTTGTCTATCTCTCTCTTCATCTTTGTTTCTCTACTTCTTTGTCCGTCTCTCTGTCTCTGGATCTTCAAGTCTGTTTCTCTCAATCTTCTTTTTTCTATTTGTCGATCTGTCTATTTATTTAGCTCTTCTCTCCAAATAATGTTTTGTCTATCACTCTATCTGTTTCTCTGTCCCTTTCTGTCTATCTGTCTGTTTGTCTGTCTGTATGCATGTCTACCTCTGCTCTTGTGTCTTCCTCTTTTTGCTCTCTTTTTGTCTGTCTCCTGCCCAGCTGTCTACCTGTCCAACTCTGTGTACCTGTCCATTTATACCATTCTGTCACACATTATCTCCATCTCTCTCTGTCTTCGTGTCTGTGTATTTGCCTGTCTCCCCCTCTGTCCCTGTGTCTTGCTATTTTTATTTCTCTTTTTGTCTCTGTCTCCTGTTCAGTTCTTTCTACCTGTCCATCTTTGTCTTTCTGTCACTTATTATGTTTATCTCTCTCTCTATCTCCTTCTCTGTCTGTTTGCCTGTGTCTGTCTCTGTTCCTGTGACTCTCTCTTTTTGTTTCTGTCTCCTGTTCAGTTCTCTCTACCTGTCCATCTTTGTCTTTTTGTCACTCATTATGTTTATCTCTCTCTCTGTCTCCTCTGTCTGTTTGCCTGTGTCCGTCTCTGTTCCTGTCACTTTCTTTTTGTTTCTGTCTCCTATCTAACTCCGTCTACCTGTCCATCTTTGTCTTTCTATCACTCATCATGTTTATCTCTCTCTCTGTCTCCTTCTCTGTCTATTTGCCTGTGTCTGTCTCTGTTCCTGTGAATCTTTTTTTTTTGTCTTCTCTGTCTCCCCGTCCATCTCTCTCTGTCACTCCTTATCTCTCTAACTGGCTTTGTGCATAATGTACACAATGATGTCGAGATATTACTCGAGAATTGTGAAAACAGAGGAAATACTCACAGTCCTCCTTGAGTCCTCGCAGTTCTCGAGTCCTCGAGTTCTACTTGACATACAAGACTGCATTCCACGCACAGGCGATTCGCACAGAAAACACTCTCTAATTGAGTATATATTTTTATGTGATTATATCTTTCAGCCTAAAGTCATTCTTTATACAACATATTCTGGCTATTGATAAATTAGGTTATCTAGCCATGAGCTACTATTATTGTTACTATTATTACCACTATTATGACAAATACTACGACTATAAGTGTTGACTATTGGCTTAATCAAGTTAGGCTAACCCGTCAACTACTACTATTACTATAACTACTACTACACATACTACGACTACAACTATTACTACTGACTACTGGCTAAGTCAAGGTAGTCCAACCCCATAACTATCCAAATGGTTACGTAGAACTGAATAAAATCAACTGGCGACGTGAAGAGACTGTACGGAATAGAAGGAATTATCTCAAATAAACGTGTTATATCAGTGGTTTATCATTATAATGGCCTTCACTACACGGAAGATAGAACCTGTGAATTGTCAACAGCAGAATACAATAATCACCATAGTCTTGTATTCACGAGGATTCTAGGTTTAAAAGTACGTTTTGCCTAGTGTGATCACTGTCTTCTGTCCTCTCCCGTCCTTCCTCAACAGACATTCCCCTCCTTCCCCAAAGCCCCCTTCACCCCATCCATCCACCTCATGGACGTCCCTTCATGTTCACTCCCCCCACATCTGCCTTCCATACCTCTTTTACTAGTCTTTCTTCACTCATTCTTTCCATATCTCCAAACCATCCTAATACTCTTTCATCAACCCTATCTCCCAACTCCCTTTCCACCCCTGTTCTCCTCCTCACCTCCTCATTTCTCACTCTATCCAGACTAGTAACATATATAACTTTATATATAACATATATAACTTATAACATATATAACTTTATAACATATATAACATAACTATATAACTTTATAACAATGCAGTGAGCGCTAAAGCAATTGGTTGTTTTCAGAGAACATTAGACAACTTTATGGATAGGGATGACAGGTGGTAGGGGACAAGGAACTGCCTAGTGTAGGTTTTATGGTCTCTTGCAGTCTCCTCCTGTCTTATGTTCTTAAGATATTGATGGGATTAGCATGTACACGAGGGTCGAGCGGAGAGAGTCTGCCCGAGAGGACAGAAGCGCTGGTAAAATACAACCCATAACAACAAAAACAAGAACAGCAAAAACAGCAACAACAATAACAACAAAAACAACAAGAACAAAAATAATAACAACAAAAATATCAACAACAACAAAAGCATCAACAACAAATACAACAACAACAACAAGCTCCATTGTGTTGACACCCTTGGACTCCAAGAGCACTCCAAGAATGCAAAACACTTGGAGTGAGAGCCAATGACCCCTTCGCTAGAGCGACGTTTCCTAAGCTGGATAAAGCCGTTTGAAGCCAGATAGATGGTCAAATACAAGGAAGTCCAACGCACTCATGGAAATACAGCTCTAGTTTTTTTTCCAGTGCCGTCATAATAGTTTATTCACCTTTGAGGTTCCATGTCCACAGATGACATCAAGAGAGACACAATATATATATATATATATATATATATATATATATATATATATGAGAGAGAGAGAGAGAGAGAGAGAGAGAGAGGGGGGGGGAGGGGGAGGGAAGAACGACTGTCCCGACCCACTGCGCCACCCACACTAATATCGAAGTCGATATTCCGAAGTCGCGGAGTTCCTCTTCGGGAAGCCGCCGAACTCGATACATCGAGCTGATGACCAGGGCGGCTTTACAGGTGGTGGTGGTGGTGGTGGACGGGGTGGTGGTGGTGGTGGACGGGGTGGTGGTGGAGGGGGTGGTGGTGGAGGGGGTGGAGGGGGTGGAGGGGGTGGTGGTGGACGGGGTGGTAGTGGACGGGTTGTGGTGGTGGAGGGTGTGGTGGTGGAAGGTGTGGTGGTGAAGGGGGTGGTAGTGGAAGGGGTGGTGGTGGAGGGGATGGTGGTTGAGAAAGTGGTGGTGAAGGGGGTGGTAGTGGAAGGGGTGGTGGTGGAGGGGATGGTGGTTGAGAAAGTGGTGGTGGAGGGGGTGGTGGTGAAGTGGGTGGTGGTGAAGTGGGTGTTGGTGGAGGGGGTGGTGGTGGAGAAGGTGGTGGTAGAGGAGGTGATGGTAGTGGAGTTGTTATGGTAGGGGTGGTGGTGGAGTACGTGGAGGAGGTGAGGATAATGGTGGGTGATAGTGAAGGGGATGGTGGTGGAGGGGGTGGTGGTGGAGTGGGTGTTGGTGAGAGGGTGGTGGTGAAGAAGGTGGTGGTGGAGGAAATGATGGTAGTGGTGTTGGTTATGGTAGGGGTGGTGGTGGAGTAGGTGGAGGAGGTGAGGATAATGGGGGTGATAGTGAAGGGGATGGTGGTGGAGGGGATGGTGGTGGAGGGAGTGGTGGTGGAATGGGTGTTGGTGAGGGGGTGGTGGAGAAGGTGGTGGTGGAGGAGATGGTAGTGGTGTTGGTTATGGTAGGGGTGGTGGTGGAGTAGGTGTGGGGATCTCCTTCTCTCACGACATCCTCCACCTGTGAGAGTGGAAGATCCCTCTTCTTTCCCTCATGTCCTATTCTTTTTCCTTTGTCCAATGGTGTAAGGGTTACCCCTCTCTCACGTTCTCACGTTATGGAATCCTCCAGAGGTAAAGGCGGGCCTCTCATTCACTCTCACTTACTACTGTTTTCACGAATTTATCAAGTGGTGGAGACTCACCTCTACACCACTCACTTTCTCACGTATCCCCCTATTTCACCTCACGATCTCCTCCAGTGATGAACAGGTCCCCCTCTTCCTCCCTCCCGACCTCATGATCGACGCCTAAGTCAAAAGCTGTTCTTAAGCCTTGTGGTGACCACTAAGGCCGTTCACACTAGCGCTTTCAACTGACGCGGTTCAATTACATACATACATACATATACCAAAGGCTTTTTCCCCCTTACATAGGGGGTAGCCAAAAAGAAAAGGCATAGAAAACACTTCCACCCATTCTATTTTCTATATATTCCACTCCCCTCCACCCTCCCTCTTATCTTGGCACCTCCTGGATGACGGGTCATCCCTGCATCCTGTCCACTGCCCTGGGTCAGAAGCAGTGTCGCAAGACACAGCACATCCACAGCAAGGCCGCTTCATAAATTCGGCGACCCCCCCCACCTCTCCGTCCCTTCATGCAGAAAAGGAGAAGACGGAGAGAAATCCGTTTGGGCTGCGTCAAATTTTTTCTCATACATACTTCCTCACCCCCCATCTCCCACCCACTCCCCCTCATATATTCACTGCATCATCCATACACAACCCTTCTCCATTCACTCCTATCTTCTGTCCTCTCCCGTCCTTCCTCCACAGACATTCCTCTCTTTTGTAATGCTACTTTCACCCCATCCATCCATCTCATCCTAGGACGCTCCCTTATATTCACTCCTTCCACCTCTGCCTTCAACACTTCTTTTACT
>NC_134805.1:36176212-36181212 GCF_046742065.1 Oratosquilla oratoria | reverse complement strand
AGAGAGAAAGACAGAGATAGAGACAAAGAGAGACAGAAGAGAAAGAGAGAGGGAAAAAGAGAGCGAGAGAGAAAGAGAGAGAGACAAAGAGAGAAAGAGCTTCTGCTCTATAGTCTGACCTCCGGAAAATCATTTCTGGAAGCTGTATCCCCGAAATAACATTTCGTTAATGTTCCGGATCAGGTTAATTTCGTCGTTTTTCTGGGTTCCCAGAATCCAATTCCTTCTTGATGCCGCACGGAATACGAGGTCACCGGATATATCCCTCTCGCCCGGAACATGAGGTCACTGAGTAAACACAAGCAGACGGTGGAGATGAATCGGGTGTCTGACCGGGAGTTTAGCAAAGGTGATCCTTTGGGCTGAAGGGAAGGGTGGGTGAGGCTATGCGATGTTGATGAAATATCCCCCCCCACCCCCCGATCTCTCTCACACATCTGTGCTTAAAATTTCCACTCAGACAAACATCGTCCTCCCACTCTCTTGATACCCTTCTTCAGTAACCGCGTTATCACACTGGGCTATTTTACCTTCGACTGTCGGAGCAGATTTGCAGCTCGCAGCTTTCGGGAAGTAATCTGATATGTTGGAGCAAAACCATTTTCTCCAGCATATCGTTTTGCGGCGGAAAAAGTACTGGAGGTTGGCGGTACCACCGACAAATCGGAGGTCGGAGGTAAAATAGCCCAGTGTGATAGCCCCCTAAACGCTTTGTACCTTTTCCACTAAACGTTCTTTCCTTCCCTCATGCATAGCCTCCGGGGCCCAAACATCTCCCCATCAACCCCTCTTCAGCCCCCCACTTCACCCCCTCCCCCCCACCACCATCCAAACACCAAATGAATTATTTTACAACAACATTCTGCATCGTTTAACAATTTGCTGACTACTGTGTTAATGTATAGTGGATGTCCATCGTAATACAATAGCCAATTGGAATACCATACATATTAATGGATGCCTCCCCCCCCACCCCCGCCACAGGCTTGACGTGTAACATAAGCCCCTCTTGCCCGTAAGGATGCGACCCTGTGTTCAGTGGCTCCAACCGTGTAACCGTTGCCGGTTGCGAGATACCGTAGGACTTCGCTAACCAACAATTTACCAGAGTTTCTATCCTAATGGAAAATAACCCAAATCAGTGATGAGAAATATTTCAGGATTCTTGTTAGGGTACCTGCATGGTGTGGGTATGTGTGTGTGTGATTCACCATGGTCTTGGATCACGTATTGGACTCGTGATCGACAGCTATTTACTTCTCGGAAGAGAGCTCAGAGCTCATATATGACCGATCTATGGATAATGCTGTGACCTTACACGCACACACAAACCCAACTCCCCGCCAACGAGAGTTGAATTAACGACCCACAGAGCAGCTATACTGAAATTATTTCAGCCCTGGGCGAGATTCGAACCTGGACCACCGTAGTGGCAGCCAGGAACTCTACCAGTGCGCTACGAGTCGTGTGTATATATATATATATATTATATATATATATATTATATAAATATATATATACAATATATATATATATTTTATATATATATATATATATATATATATATATATATATATATAGAGAGAGAGAGAGAGAGAGAGAGAGAGGCACGCCGATAATAGACCTTTTGGTCGATAACGGGGTTGGATGAAAATGAATATATAAATAAATAAACGAATCATAAAATATATAAATATAAAACAAATGAAAAAATCAAACTACGATCATCATTTCCAATGAATTTTCATCCCAGTCTCACACGTTACGGACCTCACGTGTGCGGCCAACCACAATGTAGATCCGCATGAAGGGCACTCGTGCGCGTACGCCATGGGAAGGTGATGGGTTGGGGGTCCGTAATAAAATTTTATGGGTTACGCCATAAGTCATTTCATGATTTATTTTCATTTATCTATTTATTCATCTCTCTCTCCCCCCCCCTCTCTCTCTCTCTCTATATATATACATATATATATATATATATATATATATGTATATATATATACACACATATATATACATATATACATATATATACATATATATAATATAGATATATATACATATAATATATACATATATAATATATATATATATATATATGGGGGGGAAGGGCAGGTAATTACAATATTGTTTTCAAACCTGTCTTTTGGATTTCTTTTTATCATATGATAGCATTATCACCACCCACAGTTCACCGGCGGCTTCTAAACTTTATAATGGGGTACATAAGAATTTTCATGAAGAACACAAGGCAATAGATACGATCTACAAGAGAAAGAGAGAAAAAGAGAGAGAGAGAGCAACTGTTCTTTACAGCATACACGGATGGCTTGGACTAATAACAATCACTAGCATCCGTCTAGGTTAAACAATGTTCAACGTAATTAGTGTGTGTGTGTTTGTGTCTGTCTGTCTGTCTGTCTCTCTCTCTCTGTGTATGTGTGTGTGTGTGTGTGTGTGTGTATTCACCACGGATCTGCTGCAGCCTCTTGTCGAGACAGCTAGACACCATCCTACGGCAGCGAGCTCAGAGCTCATTATTAGCCGATCTCTGGGTAGGTCTCAGACCACTCACACATCACACACCGGGACTGCAAGGTCACAACTCCTTGACTAACATCCCGTACCTACTCACTGCTAGGTGAACAGGGGCTACACGTGAAAGGAGACAAACCCAACTTATCTCCGCCCGGCCGGGGAATCGAATCCTGGTTCTCTGACTTGTGAGGCCAGTGCTTTACCAATCCGCCACCGAGTCTGTGTGTGTGTGTGTGTGTGTGTGTGTGTGTGTGTGTGTGTGTGTGTGTGTGTGTGTGTGTGTTTGTGTGTGTGTCGAGCGCAGGTGTATGCAAAAAAATGAAATTATTTTTTGCTTTTGGATAATCAGTAATATAATTGGTTTAACAGAGCGGAAGAAAAACGTACGGTAAATCAAAACAAATCATTAAATTACTTGATTAAATGAACTTCATCAAATCGGTGCCAACTGTGGCATTCATACATATATATAGGCCAGTGGATCGTATACAAAAATGTTTATAAATAAACGCACGTACAGATACACACACACACACACCTACACACGCACACACACACACACACACACACACGCACACACACACACACACATACACGGCCCCGTGGCGGATTGGTAAGGCACTGGCCTCACAAGCCGGAGAACCGGGGTTCGATTCCCCGGCCGGGCGGAGACAAGTTGGGTTTGTCTCCTTTCACATGTAGCCCCTGTTCACCTAGCAGCGAGTAGGTACGGGACGTTAGTCAAGGAGTTGTGACCTTGCATTCCCGGTGTGTGGAGTGTGAGTGGTCTCAGACCTACCCAGAGATATGCTAATAATGAGCTCTGAGCTCACTGCCGTAGGGTGGTGTCTGGTTGTCTCTAAAGGAGGCTGCAGCAGATCCGAGGTGAATACACACAAACATACATATATACAAATTCACACACATATACATACGCATACGCGTGCACATGCATATAACACGCCATACAATTTGATGTAGTTGTTTCTTGCGCTGTTTCCCTCAGCTGAATAAAATCGCCTGGTGCGGGCTGGTCACCGTGACGAAAAAGTAATTAAATATTATTTAGTATAAAAAGAGGAATGCATCGCTAGCACTTTCCCGTGACCGTTACCTTAACAACGGAGTTCCACAAATTAAAATTTTACCCAATTTATCCATTTTCAGAGATTTCTCATAAACGAGTCTATTCTCCGTTCAGTCTTATAATATAAACCATTATTCTAAGTTATATCAGATTAAGAAATATTCATGATAACAATTCCGTGGAAATACACTTTACTGCATTATCGTATATCGACAACACGAATACGTTTTGTTGTGTCCGAACGCACGTTACAATTGAGATGCATAAATCAACCACTGGTACATATACCCGCATACTAACAATAATACGTTTATATTTCAACACAGATAATTATACTAAAGTCATGCTCTTTCAAGAAGTGAAGAAAAAGAAAATTATTAATCTACACGTGAAACCGAAGCCAAATCCCAAATCACTAGTTTCGGTAAGATGCAACATGGCCGCTAATTATGATGACTTTCAAGTGACAAATAATCGAACTTGAAATTGCAGATCACATAACCTCTCATAATTCATGAAAAATAAGATTTGCGTTCCATCTTTGTTAAATAAATTTAATTGAAAATATTTATTAAACTGCATTTGACGTACAAATAATTATAATGTGAACAAAAAGTGCCATAATTACACCATTATCAATACTGTCCCTTAGTTTTTTATGTCAAGAAATATATATAGATATACCAAATGATTAAATATTAAACCAATTTAATAGACAGTTATAATATCAACGAGAAATGGGAATTATCAAGGCTTCCTTAAATTTCAATAACTTCTTAAATATAACTTTGCCATCCTACCGTAAATTCTAGTGACACGTCTCTAATCATCACATTATTGCTACAACATACGTAATTGTAAGTTTCAAATATAACTTAGAGCCTTCACAATTCACACCGAACTCAGTTGGTAATTCCCAAAATACTTAAACCAATCAAATTTACATGAATATTTCTGCAATTCATGAAAAAATGTAATTTGACCTTACACTTACCAATGTTGTTGTAATGCCTTGTAGAGTATTGGAATTAAATTTTGCAGTATCAGTATTTTGATTAAAGATAAATGAATCGATAAATATGCTAAATTCATATAAAATAATCAAATCGTCTTTTCATAATCATTCTATAGAACAAAATTAACAAGAAGCACTCTTGTTAAGATAACATTGCAAGATAATATTTCGAAATTTTGCATAGAATAAAAACAAGTTTGCTCATCCCACATTATATTCATATATCTTTATTCATTCGAAGAGCTTAATTATGATCTATCTAATAAATTGTAAGAGAATAATACAAAATACCAAGAAAAAAATGTCGATAAATTGGTTTCATTTCCATTCCCCCCTCCACACCCCAAGTGGTAGAGA
>NC_134805.1:36153712-36171212 GCF_046742065.1 Oratosquilla oratoria | reverse complement strand
TTCCCCTATTTCCCTTTGCTCATTTTCTCTCTCCTCTTATCTCCCTTGTCTCCCGTTCCTTTCCTCCCCTTAGGTCTCCTCTCCGGTCTCCCCAATCCGGTCTCCCCTCTCCCCTCATTTCTCTACTCTCCTTTACTTCTCCCCTCTCCGCTCTCCCTTCCTTTCTCAAATCTCCCCTCTTTTCTTCCCTCCCCCTTCTTTCTCCCTTCCCCTCCTTTCTCTCCCTTCCCTACTTTCTCCCCCCTTCCCCACTTTATCCCCCTTTCTATTTTCTCCCTTCCCTACTTTCTCCCCTCCCCCCGCATTTCTCACTTTTCGCCTCATCTCTCCCCTCTCCCCTCATCTCTCCCCTCTCCCCTCATCTCTCCCCTCTCCCCTCATCTCTCCCCTCTCCCCTCATCTCTCCCCTCTCCCCTCATCTCTCCCCTCTCCCCTCATCTCTCCCCTCTCCCCTCATTTCTCCCCTCCCCTCATTTCTTCCTTCTCCCCTAATTTCTCCCATCTCCCCTCATTTGTTCCCTCTTCCCTCACTTGTCCCCTCTCCCCTCATTTATCCCCTCTCCCCTCGTTTCCTCAGTCTCCTTACTTTCTTTCCTCTCATACCTTTTCTCCCCTCTCCCCTCCTTTCTCCCCCTCTGCCCTCCTTTCTCCATTCCCCTCTGTTCCTTCTGCGCCCCCTTTTTCTTCCCTCCCCTCTCTCCTCCCCTTTCTACCCCTCCTTTCCTCCCTCAAGCACCCTTCTCTCCCCCCATTTCCTCCCTCATACACCCTTCTCTCCCCCATTTCCTCCCTCATACACCCTTCTCCCCCCGCCCCCTCTCTCTCCCCGTCACCAGCCACCTTCACTAGCCAACCTAGACTCTTCGGTGATCTAATTAGGGCAGCGCACACGTAAAGCCTGCGTCACGTAGGAGCAATTACCTGCAGTTTCATGCACCTCGTCTCTGCCCCGTCCCCCCTTTACTCTCGTATTGACAAACCTATCCCCATCGCCACCTCTCCACCTCTCCCTCCTTCAACCCCAACCCCAAACCGGTTCCCTACCCTTCCCTCTCCTCCTCTCCCTACCGCCCTCCCAACCCCTCTCCCAACTCTCCTCCCGATCCCTCTCCCTACCCCTCTCCCTACCCCTCTCCCAACCCTCCTCCCGACCCCTCTCCCAACCCCTTTCCCTATTCTTCTCCCTGCCCCTCTCTCTTTCTATCTCTACCCCTCCCCTTCTACCAACCACTCCCCCAACCCCTCTCCTAACCCCTTTCCTAACCCCTTCCAACCCCTCGCCCTCGCCATTTTCCTCACCCAACCCCTCTCCACCCCCTCCCCATCCTCCTCCCCATCCCCTTCCCCCTTTCCCATCACCCTTCTCCCCATTTCCCTCCTTTCCTCTTACATTTTTTCACCTGTCCTTCTCTCCCTTTTCACCTCTGTGCCTCTCTTCCCCCCATCTTCTCCCCTCTCCTCTCCTTTCTCTAATCTTCACCTCCTTTCTTCTCTTCTTCTCCACCTTTTCTCCTCTCTGCCCTCCATTCTCCCCCTCTGCCCTCCTTTCTCCCTTCCCCTCTGCTCCTCCTGCGCCCTCCTTTCTCTCCCCTTTCCCTCTCTTCTCCCCTTCTGTCCCCTACTTTCCTCCCTCATACACTCTTCTCTTTCCCTCTCTCACTACCCTACACTACTTTCTACCATCTTGCACCCTCTTCCCCCTCTCTTGCCCTCCTCTCTCTCTCTTTCTTCCTCCTTCCACCCCTGTCTTCTCTCATCCTTCCTCTCCTCTCCACTCATAATTAAAACAAGTTTAGGACTGCGCAAAAAAAAAAAAAAAAAAAAAAAAAAATATCGTGGACGAAGCAAGACTCCAGCGAAGTAAAGAAACTGCGAATGGCAAATTAATGTGACCGCCTAAGTAATGTAGTTAAGCCCCCGGCGAACTATTCTCGGGACTACTAACGATCCAATTAGACCTCGCAGGCCGTCAGGTCAAGGTGGACCAATCAAGGTCAAGGGTGTTGATGGAAGAAGTGAGTCGTGGAGGTGGAGGTGGGCTGAGGTGACGACTTGGGCGAATGAGGAGGAGGAGGTGGAGGTGGACGTTATCAACATTATCCTTGGCCTCCTCGTCGTTGTCGTCCTCCTTCACCTCCTCCTCTCCTCCTCCTCTCCTCCTCCTCCTCCTCCTCCCCTCCTCCTCCTCCCCTCCTCCTTCTCCACTCCTCCTCCACTACTCCACTACTCCTCCTCCACTTCCTCTCTTCCCCTCTTCCTCCTCCCCAACCTCCTCCCCTCCTCCACCTCCTTCCCTCCTCCATCTCCTCCCCTCCTCCACTTCCTCCACTTCCTCCCCTCCACCCTCTCCTCCCCTCCTTCCCTCCTCCTCCCCCTCCTCTTCTCCCCTCCTCCTCCCTCCCTCCCTCCTCCCTTCTTCCTCCCCTACTCCCTTCTTCCTCCCCTCCTCCCTTCTTCCTCCCCTTCTTTTCCTCCTCCTTTTCTAACACCTCCTCCCCTCCACCCCCAATTCCCTCTCCACCTCCTCTCCTCTTCTTCTTCTTTCCCCCTCCTTCCCTCCCCTTCCTTCTCCCCTCCCCTTCCTTTACCCCTCCCCTTCCTTTTCCCCTCACCTTCCTCCCCTCTTCCTTCTCCTCCCCTCCTCCTCCTCTTCCTCCTCCTCCCCTCCTCCCCTCCCCCTCCTCTTCCTCCTCCCCTCCTCTTCCTCCTCCCCTCCTCTTCCTCCTCCCCTCCTCTTCCTCCTCCCCTCCTCTTCCTCCTCCCCTCCTCTTCCTCCTCCCCTCCTCTTCCTCCTCCCCTCCTCTTCCTCCTCCCCTCCTCTTCCTCCTCCCCTCCTCTTCCTCCTCCCCTCCTCTTCCTCCTCCCCTCCTCTTCCTCCTCCCCTCCTCTTCCTCCTCCCCTCCTCTTCCTCCTCCCCTCCTCTTCCTCCTCCCCTCCTCTTCTTCCTCTTATCCTCCTCTTCCTCCTCCCCTCCTCTTCCTCCTCCCCTCCTCTTCCTCCTCCCCTCCTCCTCCCCCTCCTCCCCTCCTCCCCTCCTCCCCCTCCTCCCCCTCCTCCCTCCTCCTCCCCCTCCCCTCCTCCTCCCCTCCTCCTCCCCTCCTCCTCCCCTCCTCTACCCCTCCTCCTCTTCCCCCTCGTCCTCTTCCTCCTTCCCCTCGTCCTCCCCTCCCTCCCCTCGTCCTCCCCTCCCTCCTCCTCAATCTTCGATTAGAATGATTTACTCCCGTACATTTTCTTAATAGTATTAGATTAGGTTTGGTACCGAACAGCCATGTAAGGACCAACAGGTCTCTTGTTGTCCGTTTGTCCATGTAATTCCTCCTCCTTCTCCCCCTCTTCTTCCTCCCCCTCCCTCTCCATCTTCTCCTACTCCTCCTCCCTCTCCCACTCCTCCTCCTCCTCCTCTTCCTCCCCCGACGCTGCTTAGCGTTTTTTGTGTATATCTTCCGCTAATTATTTTTTTCTTCTTCTCCGCCTCTGTCTCACCCCTCCGTATTCTTTTTTTTTTTTTATTCTCATCATTGTCTTTTCCTCTTCTTCTTTTCTCTTTCCTCTCGTTCTCTCGCCATTTGCATTAATCATGGCGTAATTTGTCCAATTTTTTTTTTCTTTTTTTTTTTTCGTCGCGCTCTGATTCTTCTTTCATGATTGCTCCTCTGCCATTGATCTTCACTTTATATTTTTTCTTATCTAATTTCTCTCCACCTTTTGTCTTCATTTGTTCATTTCAACACTCCTTCCACGTCCCCCTTCTTCCTCGCGCGCGCGCGTGTGTGTGTGTGTGTGTGTGTGTGTGTGTGTGTGTGTGTGTGTGTGTGTGTGTGTGTATGTGTGTATGTGTGTGTGTGTTTATGATTCACAATGGTGTTTGGATCACGCGATTGACTCGTGATCGACAGCTATTTCCCTCCCAGAAGAGAGCTTAGAGCTCGTATATGGCCGATCTATGGGTAATGCTGTGACCTTACACGCACACACACACCCAACTCCCCAGCTACGAGAGTTGGAGTAACAACCCGCAACGCAGCGGTACTGAAATTATTTCAGCCCTGGACGGGATTCGAACCCGAACCTCCGTAGTGGCAGTCAGGAACTCTACCAATTGCACCACGAGTTGTGTATGTGTGTGTGTGTGTGTGTGTGTGTGTGTGTGTGTGTGTGTGTGTGTGTGTGTGTGTGTGTGTTTTCTATCCGTTTCCTTTTTTCTATTTATTTTTCACTTCAACTTTCTCTTGTATTTATTTTCATTTACCTTGATCCTTTACTTCTCTCTATTTTTCTTCGTCTTGTTTTCGCAATTTTTCCTCTCATTCAATTTATTCTATTTATTTATTTTTCTATTTTTTTAGCTTCCTGTTATATTTTTCCATTTTATTTATTTATTTTTTTCTTTAGTCTCCGATCTCTATTTTTCATTTGTTTTATATAAATTTATATATTTTATATTCTATATGTATTTTTGAGCGAGACTGTTTTTGTGTCATAATTCACTCGGTCGGTCATCAGTAATTCGGTCATTGTCATTCGGTCACTGTCTGAGACGATCATTGTCGGTCATCATTTACTTTGTCGGTCATCAATTATTCGGTCACTGTCATTCGGTTATTCAATCAATCACTCAAGAAGCTTTGAACCGTAAATTTGCTTCTACGAAACCAATCTCTTCCTTCGCCCTCCTTCGCCCTCCCTCCTCCCTTCTCCCTCCCTCTCTCCTCCCTCCTCGCCCTCCCTCTTCCTCCCTCTCCCTCCTTCTCCCTCCTTCACCCTTCTTCTCCCTCTCTCCTCGCCCTCCATCTCCCTCCCGCTCCCTCTCTCGTCCTCTTTCACTCTTCCTCTCGTTCCCTCTCCCTCCCTCTCCCTCTCTCGCCCTCCCTCTCCCTCCCTCACCTTCCTTCTTCCTCCCTCTCCCTACCTCACCTTCCTTCTTTCTCCCTCTCCCTCCCTCCTTCCCTCTCCCTCCCTCCTTCCCTCTCCCTCCCTCCTTCCCTCTCCCTCCCTCCTTCCCTCTCCCTCCCTCCTTCCCTCTCCCTCCCTCCTTCCCTCTCCCTCCCTCCTTCCCTCCCCCCTCCTTCCATCTCCGTCCCTCCTTCCCTTCCCCCCTCCTTCCATCTCCCTCCCTCCTCCCCTCTCCCTCCCTCCTTCTCTCTCCCTCCCTCCTTCCCTCTCGACCCTCTCTCTTCCTCTCTCTTCCTCCCTCTCCCTCCCTCATCCCTCCATTCAGTGCTCCCTCCTCCTCCTCCTCTCTTGCCTCTCCTAGTCTCAGCTGCCCCGAGATGACACAATGTAATCCTTTGGCCCACGAACCAATCAGTCTCTTATCTTGCATGATTTCCGCCTCCAGAGAGTCTTGTAGTCACCTCAGCGCCCTCCTCTTCTCCTCCTAGACCTCCTTATCCTCCCCACCCACCACCTCCTCCTCCCCTACCACCTCTTTCTACTCGCCATCCTCCTATTCACACCCCTTCTACTACTAGCTTCCTCGTTCTATTTGCCCCATCCTTCCACTCGTCCCTCCTACCCGCCCCCTCCTTCTACTCACCCCCTCCTTCTACTCGCCCCCTCCTTCTACTCGCCCCCTCCTTCTACTCGCCCCCTCCTTCTACTCGCCCCCTCCTTCTACTGGCCCCCTCCTTCTACTCGCTCCCTTCCTCGTACTCGCCCCCTCCTCCTACCCGCCCCCTCTTTCTACTCACCCCCCTCCTTCAACTCACTTCCTTCCTCGTACTCGTCCCCTCCTCCTACTCGCCCCCTCCTCCTACTCGCCCCCTCCTCCTACTCGCCTCCTCCTCCTACTCGCCCCCTCCTACTCGCCCCCTCTTTCTACTCGCCCCCTCCTCCTACTCGCTCCCTTCCTCCTACTCGCCCCCTCCTCCTACTCGCCCCCTCCTCCTACTCGCCCCCTCCTCCTACTCGCCCCCTCCCTCTACTCGCCCCCTCCTCCTACTTGCCCCTCCTCCCGCCCCCTACTTCTACTTATCCCCCTTCTCCCGCCCCTACTTCTACTTGCCCCCCTTCTCTTACCCGCCGCCTCCTCCTACTCGCCCCCTATTTCTACTTACCCGCCTTCTCTTACCCACCCCTTCCTTCTATTCGCCCCCTCCTCCTACTCGCCCCTCTACCTACTCACCCCCCTCCTACTTGCCCCCTCCTCCTACTCGCACCCTCCTCCTACTCGCCCCCTCCTCCTACTCGCCCCATCCTCCTACTCGCCCCCCTCCTACTCGCTCCCTTCCTCCTACTCGCACCCTCCTCCTACTCGCCCCCTCCTCCTACTCGCCCCATCCTCCTACTCGCCCCCCTCCTACTCGCTCCCTTCCTCACACTCGCCCCCCTCCACCTACTCGCCTCCTCCTCCTCCTACTCGCCCCTCCTCCTACTCGCCCCCTCTCCCCCTCGCCCCCTCTCCCCCTCGCCCCCTCCTCCTCTTCCCCTCCTGCTCCACCTCGGCCCCTCATACTCATTGCCTCCTCTTCTTCCTCACCTCCTTCTCCTCATCTTCTCCCCTGCTCCACCTCTTCGCCCCTCCTCCTCGACCCCTCCTCCTCCTCCTCCTCCTCCTCCTCCTCACTCCCTTCTCCTTCTCCTTCTCCTCCTGCTCCTCCTCGCTGTTGTCCTCCTCCTCGCCCCCCTCCTCTTCGCTCTCCTCCTCCTCGTCGCCCTCTGGCTCCTCTCCCTCCGCCTCCTCGTTACCCACCCGTCCCTCCTATATTATTCCTTCTTCCCCTTCCGTTCTCCCGAAAGCGTCCCCCCTCCTCCCCTTTCTACCTTCCCCCCTCCCCCTCAACCCCCCCACATTTCTCGTCTTTCATCTTCTCTTTTCCTGTACTTAATTCGTCGACTTTTTCTTCCACTCACTTCCTCCTCCTTCTCCTCCTCCTCCTCCTCCTCCTCCTCCTTCTCCTCCTCCTCCTCCTCCTCCTCCTCCTCCTCCTCCTCCTTCTCCTCCTCCTCCTTCTCCTCCTCCTCCTTCTCCTCCTCCTCCTTCTCCTCCTCCTCCTTCTCCTCCTCCTCCTCCTCCTCCTCCTCCTCCTCCTCCTTCTCCTCCTCTACCTCCGTACCTTTTGATCACATTTTTCCTTCCTCATCTTCGTCTACTTCCTTCTTTCAACTTTTTGTTTTGTTTATTTATTTGTGTACTTATTCATAAGTTTATTCCATTATGTATTCTACTTTTCGCTGTATTGTGGAATGGAAAAACAGTGTTTGGGGAGAGAGGTCGTCTCATCGCCCCAATAAAATCGTCTAGTGACAGATAATTGTCGAATAGGCAACTGAGCAGACGCTCCTTAGCGTTATCACACTGGGCTATTTTTCCTTCGACTTTTGGAGCAGATTTGCGGTCCACAGCTTTCAGGAAGTGATCTGATATGCTGGAGGAAAATAACTTTCCTCCAGTATAAATTTTTGAGAAAACAAAATATTTTGCCACAGTGATTTGACGGCAGGAGGTGCTAAGATAAGAGGGAGGGAGGAGGGTGGAGGGGAGTGTAATATATAGAAAGTGGAATAGGTGGGAGTGGTTTCTATGCCTTTTTCTTTTTGGATATCCCCCGTGTTTGGGGAAAAGCCTTTGGTATATGTGTGTATGATTTGACGGCGGAAAAAGTGTTGGAGGTAGGCGGTACCGCCGATGAATTGGAGCTTGGAGGTAACATAGCCCCATGTGATAATGCCTTCACGGGGTCTCGATCACAGGAGGCCGGTTTCAGGCCATGGCCCACCTGTCCTTCGTTAGAACAAAATAAATAAAGTTTGTGTCTGGGCGTTCGTTTCTAGTTTTCTCACGCCCGTAGTCTCACGCCTGCAGTCTCACGCCCGTAGTCTCACGCTCACAGTCTCACGCCCGCAGTCTCACGCCAGCTGTCTCACGACCGTAGGCTCCCACTCATCGTCTTACACCTACAGTCTCACGCCCGTAGTCTAACGCCCGCAGTCTCGCGACCGTAGACTCTCACACATAGACTTACACCCACAGTCTCACGCCCGTAGTATCGCGACCACTGTCTCACGGCTGCATTCTCATGCCCGCATTCTCACGTCCGCAGTCTAACGCCCACAGTTTCGCGACCGCAGTCTTCACGCCTCATCACCCACTCGCCTCTTAACTCCCATTCCCGCCTCTCTAATTCCCACTATTGCTTCCGTAACCCCCACTTTCGTTACTCTCCCACTCTCATTCTCTCTATTTCCCACTCATCTTCCAGCTTCTGCTCACCCCACCCTCATCTCCTAACTCTCACCCTCATCTCCTAACTCCCACCCTCATCTCCTAACTCCCACCCTCACCTCCTAACTCCCACCCTCACCTCCTAACTCCCACCCTCACCTCCTAACTCCCACCCTCACCTCCTAACGCCCACACTCACCCTAAATTCCATCCTCACTTCCTCATAACTCCCACTCCACATAAATCCCACTCACTCCACATAAATCCCACTCACCCAGCATAACTCCCACCCTCACCCCACCTCCCACCCTCACCCCCACCTCCCACCCTCACCCCCACCTCCCACCCTCACCCCCACCTCCCACCCTCACCCCCACCTCCTACCCTCACCCCACCTCCCACCCTCACCCTCACCTCCCACCCTTAACCCTTTAATCCCACTTCTCGCCCCTTAAATCCCACTCCTCGCCCCTTAAATCCCACTCCTCGCCCCTCAACTCCCACTTGCTTACCCCTCAACTCACACTCCTCAGCCCTCAACTCACACTCGCTCACCCCTCAACTCACACTCTCACACATTAACTCTCATCCTCACCCCTCAACTCCCACTCTTTCACCCCCCAATTCTCACTCGCTCACCCCCGCATTATATAACTCTTCCTTTGGCCACAGACTTCCGACCATTATTCATCGTTCTGACCCGAGAGACATTGTTTGTATTATCTCGGCTTAATGCCCATTCGTCTTCCTTGCCCTGTGCGCACTTTCACCCAGCTGTCACCCAGCTGTCAACCATCGCTTTCACGACAATATCCGGAGTCGTACTCTCACGGGACGGACTCCCAACCCCACTCTCCTGGTCCTACCTCTCACGCCTACTTCTCACGCCTAACTCTCGTGTCTACCTCTTACGTCTACCTCTTGTGTGTAATCTTAGGTGATTACATTCCCCTCAGCCGTCCTCGTCTTCCTCCCTGTCTTTCTCTTTGTCCTCCTCGTTCTCTTCTTTGTACTCCTCCTTTTCCTACTTCTCCTCCTACACCTCTTCCTCCTCCTCGCAATCCTCCTTGTCTTCCTCTTCTTCTTCCTTATCGTCCTCCTCATCCAACTCTTTCTTCTTCTCTTCCTCCTTCTCGTCCTCCTCTTTGTCCTTCTCCTCGTCCTCCTCCTGCTCCTCCTCCTCTCCCTCCTCATCCTCATCCTTCTTCTCCTCTTCTCTTCCTCCTACTCTTCCTCCTCCTCCTATTCCTCTTCCTCCTCGCACTCCTTATCCTCCTCCTCTTCCACCTCTTCCTTTTCCTTATTATCCTCCTCCTCCATATCTTTCTACTCCTCCTCCTTCTCCTCCTCCTCCTCCTTCTCGTCCTCCTTGTCCTTCTCGTCCTCCTACTAGTCGTCCTCCGTTTTCTCCGCCTTCTCCTTCGTCTCCTCCTACTCCTCCTTCTATTCCTCCTCCTCCTTCTTCTCTTCACACTCCTCCTCTTCCCCTTCCTCCCTTTCCTTCCTCCTCTCCCCGTTCCCATGTCCATGTTGTGTCCTGGCTTGTTTAATTAGCCCCTCATTTACCTCCCACTTAACCTCCGCCCCCTCCCCCATTCTTCTACTTCTTCCTACCTTCCTTCAGCCTTCTCTTCCTCCTCTTCCTCCTCTTCCTCCATGTCTTCCTCCTTCCTTTCCTCCTTTCCTCTTTCCATCCTTACTTCTCTCTCCAGTCCTTTCTCCCTTCATTCCTCTTCTTCCCCCCAAATCCCTTTTTCCTCCATTCAATCCACTCTTCGTCTCTCCAGTCCACTCTTTCTCCTTTCTTCCCCTCTTCTTTCCTCTATGCCTCCCTTCCCCCCTCTTCCTCCCTCCATCCTTTCCTTGCTCTCTCTCTCTCTCTCTCTCTCTCTCTCTCTCTCTCTCTCTATCTCTCTCTCTCTCTCTCTCTCTATCTATCTATCTATCTCTCTCCCTGTCTATCTCTTTCTTTCTCTTTCTCTCTGCCTCTCTGTCTCCCTCCCTCTTCCTCCCTCCCTACCTCCCTCCCTAACCCTTCCTCCCTCCCTTCCTACCTCCATACCTCCCTCCCTACCTCCCTCAGTCCCTCTCCCCCTCTCTCCCCTCCTTCCCTCCTTCATATATTCATCTTGCAGCGTTACTTTATCTTAATTGCCTATACTGGCACTTGTTTACCTTCCCTCCTTCCAGCCATCCATCTCATCCTTCCCCTGTACCTCCTCCTCTTCCATCTCTTCCCTCCCTCACCCTCCTACAGTCCCACGTCCCTCCACAGCTCCCTATTTCCTTTCTCACACTCCCTATCTCCCTACCAGTGTCACCTCCCTTCCCCCCTTCCTCCCTCCCTTGCTTGCTTGCTTCCTTCCAACTGACTCCTCTTAACTCCCTATCACCCTCCCTCCCTCCCTATCACCCTCCCTCCCTTTCTTTCCTCTTTTGTTTACTTTCTCACTCGCCCGCTTGTTCATCCACTTGTCCTCCACCTCCTTTCTTTCCCTCCTACCCTCCTCCCCTCCTCCCCTCCTCCTCTACTCCCTGTCTTCCTATATCCATTCCTCTCTCTCTTTCCTCGTTCCTTGCTTTTATTTTTTCGCCCTCCTCTTCCCTCCTCCTTTGCTTGCACCTACGTTTCCCTCTTTCCTCCCTCCCGGGTTTCCCCTCTCACCCTCCCTCCTTTTCTCCCTCCCTCCCTTGCTCGCTCCCTCACTTTCCTTCCTCCCTCCCACCCTCCCTCCGTGCTTCTCTTCCTCCCTCTCTCCCTCCTTCCCCCCTCTCTCCCTCCCTCCTTCCTTCCTCCCCTTCTTTCCTTCTCAGCTTTTCCTTCTTCCCTCCCTTATCCCTTTCTCCCTCCTTCTTTCCATCCATTCATCCTGAATGTCCTCTCTCCCTTCCTCCCCCCACACTCTCTCCCTTCCTCCCCCACACTCTCTCCCTTCATCCCCCACACTCCCTCCCTTCCTCCCCCACATTCCCTCCCTCCCTCCCTCCCTCCCTCCTTCTCTCCCTCCCTCTCTCCCTCCTTCCCCCCTCTCTCCCTCCCTCCTTCCTTCCTCCCCTTCTTTCCTTCTCAGCTTTTCCTTCTTCCCTCCCTTATCCCTTTCTCTCTCCTTCTTTCCATCCATTCATCCTGAATGTTCTCTCTCCCTTCCTCCCCCACACTCTCTCCCTTCCTCCCCCACACTCTCTCCCTTCCTCCCCCACACTCCCTCCCTTCCTCCCCCACATTCCCTCCCTCCCTCCCTCCCTCCCTCCCTCCCTCCTTCTCTCCCTCCCTCTCTCCCTCCTTCCCCCCCTCTCCCTCCCTCCTTCCTTCCTCGCCTTCTTTCCTTCTCAGCTTTTCCTTCTTCCATCCCTTATCCCTTTATCTCTCCTTCTTTCCATCCATTCATCCTGAATGTCCTCTCTCCCTTCCTCCCCCCACACTCTCTCCCTTCCTCCCCCACACTCTCTCCCTTCCTCCCCCACACTCCCTCCCTTCCTCCCCCACATTCCCTCCCTCCCTCCCTCCCTCCCATATCCCTTTCTCCCTTTTCCTTTCCATCCATTCATCCTGAATGTCCTCTCTTCCTTCCTCCCCCACATTCTCTCCCTTCCTCCCCCACACTCCCTCCCTTCCTCCCCACATTCCCTCAATCCCTACCTCCCTCCCTACCTCCCTCCCTTCCTCCCTCCCTTCCTCATGGTAATCTCTCCCTGGCTACCGGGCTTCCCTCCCTCGCGTCCCTCGACATCTTACTCTAATAACCTCTGGGACATTCGGCACTTGTGGTAAAAATAGACTGAAATACAATAAGATAGAATAAATTAATTAGAATTATTAGATAAGATAAAACACGTAGATTTAATCTTTGTTTTTCCAATTATCCTCCTTCCTTCCCCTTCCTCTCCTCCCTCCTCTCATTCTCCCTCAACTCCCCCAGCCCCTCATCCTCCCTCTCCTTCCCCTTCCCTCCCTCACCCTTCCTCTCCCCACCCTCGTTCTCCTCACCCTCCCGGTCCCCACTCTCGCTCTCCCAACCCTCGCTCTCCTTGCCCTCCCTCTCCCCACCCTCCCTTTCCTCACTCTCCCTCTCCTCACCCTCCCTCTCCTCACCCTCGCTGTCCTCACCACCTCTCTCCTTGCCTTTGCACTACTCCCTTTCTCTTTCCTCCACCTCCCCCTTCACCCTCCCTCTTCTCACCCTCCTTCTCGCTCTCTCCCCTCACCCTCCCTGTCCTCACCCTCCCTCTCCTCACCCTTCCCTCACCTCACCCTCCCTCTCCTCACCCTTCCTCTCCTCACCCTTCCTCTCCTCACCCTTCCTCTCCTCACCCTTCCTCTCCTCACCCTCCCTCCCTCTCCTCACCCTCCCTCTCCTCACCCTCTCTCTCCTCACCCTCCCTCTCCTCACCCTCCCTCTCCTCACCCTCCCTCTCCTCACCCTCGTTCTCCACTCCTTTCTCCCTCTCTCCTCCCCCTCACCCTCCAGTCCCACTCACCCTCATCTCTCTCTCCCTCATACCTTTCTTCCTCACCCTCCCGTCTCCCTCACCCTTCCGTCTCCCTCACCCTTCCGTTTCCCTCACCCTCATACCTCTCTCCCTCATTTTTCCCTCCCTCCCTACCTCCCTCCCTCCCTCCCTCCCACCTATGACGGGCGCACGGGTTCCATGTATCATCCTTCTGATGGATGCTGCAATCCGTTATTTGTTCGGAGGGCCTCAAGCCCGGCAGATGAATAATTCATCCCAGATATCAGACAGAATAGATTCTGTAAAGTAGACTAAGAGGTTGGGACGGTCAACAGAGGTATGCTCTATGTTTTCTCGAATAAAATCATCTGACGGCATTCATTCAAAACAATCTTACTCTCTCTCTTACTCTCCCCATATGGTCTTACTCTCACATCCGTCTTATTAACACCCTGATTTCTGACACTCCCACCAAACTCACCCAGAACTAAATTCGTCACCCGGAACTAACTCTAACTAAATCTCTCTCTCCATCACCACCTCTCTCTCTCTCTCTCTCTCTCTCTCTCTCTCTCTCTCTCTCTATATATATATATATATATATATATAATATATATATATATATATATCATCTCCATTTCTCTCTCCATTTCTCGTTCCATCTCAGTATTTTCCATTTTAACTCTCTCTCTCTCTCTCTCTCTCTCTCTCTCTCTCTCTCTCTCTCTCTCTCTCTCTCTCTCTCTCTCTCTCCCCGTTTCTCTCTATATCATCTCCATTTCTCGTTCCATCTCAGTATTTTCCATTTTGCTATCTCTCTGTCTGTCTCTCTCTCTCTCTCTCTCTCTCTCTCTCTCTCTCTCTCTCTCTCTCTCTCTCTCTCTCTCTCTCTCTCTCTCTCTCTCTCTCTCTCTCTCTCTGTCTCCCTCCTTCATGAACTCTTTTCCAGGTTGACTAAAATCGATGGGCAGGTTTATGGGCCAACTGAGCCCTGATTGCTACTTGTGTTCGGTAAGCAGAATTTAACTTTTTAAGTTGGTCGTTTCATCGCGTCGGCCGAAAATACTGAGAAAGTTTCTCCCCTTGCTCAAGGGTGTTAGGAACTTCGGAGGCGGTGCTACGACTGCCTTCGTCCCCGCCTGTGGAGCCTGAGGGCCCTGGATCGGTTCCAAATGGCCCTCAGTGACTGCCACTTCTCCCGGCTCGTGAGGTCAAGGTAGATGACATCGGTTGGTGTCGAGAAGTTTCCGGGCGTCAGCTTCCGCTCTTAAAAACCTGAAGATTACAAGACATTTGAGACGTTTAAGCTCACTGACGTGTATATTATGTACATATGTATGTTTATGTATGTATGTGTATTTCATATGTGTCTGCGTATGAATGGGTGGGTGAGTAACTAATGAGGAAGCGAGCGACAGAGAAACAGAGAGAGGAAGAGAGAGAGAGAGAGAGAGAGACAGACATGCTGAAAGAAGGAGACAGAGAGAGAGTGGGAGAGTGGTTCATGATCAAGAAACACAGAGAGAGAGAGAGAGAGAGAGAGAGAGAGAGAGAGAGAGAGAGAGAGAGAGAGAGAGAGAGAGAGAGAGAGAGACAGACTGAGAGAGGGAGACAGAGTGAGTGGGAGAGTGGTTCATGATCAAGAAACAGAGAGAGAGAGAGAGACAGACAGACAGACAGACAAACAGACTAAGAGAGACAGACAGACAGACAGACAATCAGACTGAGAGAGGGAGACAGAGAGTGAGTGGGAGAGTGGGTCATGATCAAGAAACAGAGAGAGAGAGAGACAGACAGACAGACAGACAGACAAACAGACTAAGAGAGAGACAGACAGACAGACAGACAGACAATCAGACTGAGAGAGGGAGACAGAGAGTCATGATCAAGTAGTAACGTTTCCTCTATCATTTCGCATAAATCTCTGTTTAGATATGAGAGATAAAAATCCATCATGTGGAATAATGGATGAACTCTTTCAACATCAGCCCTACCTTCTTCACCACAGAACGGGGATGTTCCCTAAGTTGAATTAAATCAACAGGGTAATGGCCAGAATAGAATATGTAAAGTGAATCTTCCGTAAGGCGCTTGTGACTTTATAATTACATCGACTTAGAGTTGTACACTTTTTTTTTTCTTTTTTAATTTCACCGTTTTGTCCATTTCGCACCACCTCCCCCTGTTCACACTAGCGGTTTCAACCGTGGCGGTTCAATTTCAATGTAAGTCAATGGAGGCGTTCACACACAACCGCGCAAAACTTTGCTGTTTCTGCGCATTTCAAACCTCTAGTGTGAATAGTGCCTAAGCGTTGAAACTGGTAAATAAAAGATAAATCAATAATAAAGAAACATAGATGAATGCTTGATTACAAGGTCAAAACGTGAACGCGTGAAATGGTTGATCAAATCCGGAGTCAAATCGGGGACAAGATATGCAGAGTATCTCATAGTTCTGGTCGTGTTGGTCGAACTATTCGGGCGGAGGCGACGCCGAACTCAGCTCCCAGATATATCCTATTGACTTGTCACGGGTCCTCACACTCGAAGTCGCCCTGGAGAGACAGCACCGAGACATTGACAGCAATATTAAATCGCATCCAAGAACGTTCGACGGACGCCCTAAGGTCTTCTGGCGCCCGTAGGTACGATGTGTAATGGTTTTGTGGTGTGTTTTCAAAGCTAAACTGTAAGAATTTGTGTTAATAGTTAAAAACTGGTTGAGCAAAGCAGTATTATTTGAACTGGAATTATTCAAAGACGAACCAAAATTAAAAAAAGAAAAAGAAAAATGGCATGCATGAAAAACGTCGACTTTTCATAAACTTAGATAACAGTAATAATGATAAAAGTATTGATAATAATCATCATAATTATAATAATAATCATAATGACAATGATATAATCATAATCATAATAGCAATCATAATAATTATAATCATTAAAAGGCTTCGTTGGAAACTACAGTATGCTTGCGCTAGGTCCTAAGACGTCAGCCAGCCGCTGGGTTCTTTAGTAAACGTTCTTGAAAGAGCTGGACTGAATGCAATATTGCCTGTTTGGCGTCCACCTGCGTGGAAGCGGCCAACTTCCGCCTCTGGGCCCACCACTACAGCTGATATCAATCTCCTCTCTCGGCTCCACTTCTTCTCCTCTCCTCCTCCTCCTCCTCCTCCCCTTCCTCCCCTCCTCCTCCCCCTCCCCCTCCCCCTCCTCCTCCTCCTCCTCCTCCTCCTCCTCCTCCTCCTCCTCCTCCCCTCCTTCTCCTCTTCCTCCTCCTCCTCCTCCTCCTCCTCCTCCTCCTCCTCCTCCTCCTCCTTCTTCTTCTCCCCCCCCCACTCGTCCCTCTGCCCCCTTCCTTCATACTGACCCAACGTTTTTGTCCTCTTCACATGTATGCTCCATCAGTACCTCCAAAGTTTTAACTTCAGAAGTCGTGAGCTCCAGTGATGAGATGTTTCGACTGACCTCATCTGACCTGTCCTCCCGTGACCTTATCCTCGTGTGACATGACCTATCGCGTCCTCACTTCTCACCTGTGACACACTCCCGTTTCAGCCACATCTCCACCTTAGTCACATATCCACCTTTACCACATCGCCACCTCTGCCACATCACCACTACCACACCACCCCTACCACACCACTGCCCCTACCACACCATTTCTACCACATTAACACCTCTCCCACTTCACCATCTTTACTACACCACCTCTACCACACCACCTCAACCTTGCCATCTCTCCCATAGCACCTCAACCTCACTACTTCTCGTATAATATCTTAACCTCAGCCCCTTTCTCATAACGCCTCAACCTCACCACCTAAATCGTCTCCATCACAATCTCCACCACCATCTCGACCATCACACCACACCCACCATCACCACCACCATCTCCACTACCACCACCATCGTCTCCATCACTTTCTTCACCACCACCACCACCATACCACCACCACCACCATACCACCACCATCTCCACTACCATTTCCACCACCATACCACCACCATCTCCACCACCACTACCATCATCACCATCACTATCACCACCGACACCCATCACCACTACTGTACTGGCCTGTGCAACCGCGACGGTACCGCCGGCTGTTCCGCCGCCGCCATCTTCATTTCCGTCTCTAGTCGACGTCGCCGAGATTTTGCCGAGAATGTTTTCGGTTCCTCTTTGTCTTAGGATTTAATCTTCTGAAGCGCTTCCCGGATTTTTTCTTCTTCTTCTTCTTTTTTCTTCTTTTTCTTTTTCTTTTCCTGGACATTTTTTTTTGGACCACTGTGCTTTGCATTTGGATTTCGCGCGCAAATTAATTTGGATTTCGTGCGCAAATTTTTTCTCGTTCTTTCGTGTGATTAATGTTTTCATAACATTTCGGTGTTGCTTGTGTCTTGCGGAAAAAAACAAAAGTGGGTGACCTCCTCCTCTGTTGGCAGAAGCAGCGACGCTCTGGATGAATTTTAAGTTTGAGCGGTGATTTTTTTTTTTTTTTAGCAATTATGTGTGTAGGTATATATATATATATATATATATATATATATATATATATATATATATATATATATATATATATATATATATATATATATAATATGTTGATACATTGTGACAAGTTGACAGTGGAAAGAGAAGTCACGGGTTTAGTCCCGAGTTGTGAATGGGTTCCTGACCGGTTTCGCTATACACTTCTTCAGAGCTGCCTCTGAAGAAGCGTAGAGCGAAAACTGTCAGGAATACATTCGCAACTCAGAATTTGACCCGTGACTTTTTTTTCCACCTTCCTCATATATATGTATATATATATATATATATATATATATATATATATATATAATTGTGTGTGTGTATATGTACATACAGTATATATGT
>NC_134805.1:36118712-36143712 GCF_046742065.1 Oratosquilla oratoria | reverse complement strand
TTTTTCTTTTTTCCCTTTTTTCTTTCGTTTCCTCTTTTCTCACTCTCTTGCTCTCTTCATCTCTCTTTCTCATTCTCTTTCTGTCTTTTTCTTTTTCTCTTTTTTCTTCTTTTTTCTCTTTTTCTCTTGATCTCTCTCCCTCTCTCGGTCTGTCTTTCTCTCTCACTCTCACGCTCATTCTCTTTCTTTCTTTCTTATCCTTTTCTTTCTTCTTTTCTCTCTCCCCAAAGGTAAGTCATGTGTGACTAATCTTTTATCTTTCCACATTAATGTATACAAGGCGTCAGATGACCATAATAGCTACGATGTTATTTACATTGACTTTAGCAAAACACTCGACAAGGTGTCCCACCAGAGACTACTAAATAAAGTCAAAGCCCATGGCACAGGAAGAAAAGTGTTTGAATGGATAGTTTTGGGATTGTTTCTAATGGAGTTCCCCAGGGCTTGGTTTTGGGTTCCTTACTGTTCATTATGTATATAAACGACTTGGACAATGGTATTAATAGTGATGTTAATAAGTTTGCGGACGACACTGAAATAGGACTCCTAATTAGGTCAGGAGAAGACGCCGAGTTTCTGCAGGAAGTTCTTAACAAATATTGCACATCGTCGGTGAAATGGCAATTGGACTTAAATATCTCAAAGCCCAGATATAACTTAGATAACACATTTTTAGAGAAAACTGAGTGCGAGACTTGGGAGTTCTAGTGAGTCCTGACCTTAAATCCAGGAAACAGTGCATTAGCGCCAGGAAAAGAGCTACCATACCATTAGGTTTCACTGCTAGGACAGGTATGAATAGAAGTGCAGAGGTAAATGTCAAACTAGCGTTAGTTTGGCCCATTCTTGACTATGCGGTACAGTTTCGGTTTCTGTTTTATAGAATGGATATCAATTCACTAGATTCAGTACTGAAGAGAATGACCAAAATGATACATGGGCTCAGGAATTTACCCTACGAAGAGAGGTTTAGGTACCTTAACTTGCACTTTCTGGAAAGACGCAGAGTGCGGGGTGATCTAATAAAAGTGTTCAAGTGGATCAAGGGCTTTAACAAGGGTGATGCAAACAAGGTCATCATATTTAGACAATAGGGCAGGACTCGCAGTAATGAATTTAAATTAGACAAAATTGGATTTAAGAAGGAAATATACAAAAATTGGTTTACAAATAGGTTGGTCAACGAATGGAGTAGACTTAGTAACCTTGTAATGAACGCTGAAAATATCGGTTGTTTTAAGAAACGGTTAGACATTCTGGATGGGGATGACAGGTGATAATGGACATGGAACTACCTATTGTAGGCCTTATGGTCTGTTGCAGTCTCCTTCATTCTTATGTTCTCTCCCTCTCTCCCCCTCGCCCTTTCTCTTCCTGTCACCCTCTCTCTCCCTCTCGCCCTCTCTCTCTCCCTCTCTCACCCCCCTCTCTCTATCTCACCCCCTCTCTCTCCATCTCACCCCCTCTCTCTCTATCTCTCTCTCACTTTGTCTTTCTTTCACTCGCACTGTCTCTCTCTCTCAATCTGTCTCTGACTCTTTCTGTATATCTATTTTGTTTTGTACCCTGTATGAGGTATTGACTGAATATGTTTTATGCAGGCATTGCTCTAGGGACAGCCCTACGGACCTGAGTCACGCAGCATTCTTTTATGATTGAAGGCTGATCTCTGTTAGGAAAAGAATGCTAGTCACTTTCAACTTCACTACACTTCCATTCCACAGTCCTTCTTATGTACGGCACTATCGACTGAACTGTCATAGCTGAGTCGCCTCGCCAGACCCGGCTCGGACAAGTAACGTTCTTCTTGCATTGAAAGCTAGACCAAAGGAAGAAGTAGCCTAAAGGAGGTAATTGACGCCCTCGGTGGTCAGACTTGCTATTGAGGTCACTCATATGTAATGCAGAATTACAGTCCAACATCTAAAACGTGGGAAGATGAGGTGATACCATCCATAGTATACAGATGTATTAGTTATCTGCATCAACAGTTATGCAGGTAGTTCTGTTAACGTAGATGTTGTCCAAAGTTTAGTTTTCGTAACCGTGGTTTTTTATGTGACATAAAAAACGACGATTATGGATTTTTTTATGCTACGAAGAATTTTCTGAATCTCATATTCTAATATAAGGTTTGTATATCATCGCTTAGTTCACTCACCAATCTTTATTTTTAACAGTGAATAATTCAATTGAATGCATTTGATGTGTTATACATGTAACAATACAGTTTAATTTTACATTATAATTACATTGAACAAATTGGGGTGTAATTCTGCATTACAAATGAATGGCCTTGATAGCGAGTCAAACTACTGCAGGCGTCAATTACCTCGTTGAGGCTACTACTTCGTTTGATCCTGCTTTCAAGGCAAGAAAGACATTACCTCTCCGAGCCGGGTCTGACTAGGCGACTCGGCTGTGACAGTTACAAGTTCAGGCGATATTACAAACTCTCTATGGCAGCGTTTCTCAACCAGGGTTCCCCAGAACCCTAAGGTTCCGCAAGTTCCGCTAAAGGTCCCTAAGGGTTCCGCGAGAACAAGTGAGATAAGCTAATGCACTTTTGATTTTTTAATTTCATATAAGTAATATAATTAACACGCACGACTTATTCTTGGTTATTGTAATAATGTAATATAGACATCATCCTCTCTAACCTATTATTACGATGAAAATAAAATGAGAAAGATATAGTATATGTGTTTTTTTTTATACGCAGGGGTTCCTTGAGACATGCAGTTTATTTTAAAGGTTAATCAAGAGTAAAAAGGTTGAGAAACACTGGTCTGGGTTCGGTGTGATGTTGTCCTCGATAATAGAAGCGCAGACTATTGCTGGCTTTAAAACTTCTCGTGTTTTATATCTGACTTTTGGTCCAGAACAGTGCAGGGCGTTGCTTTCTGTCTTCCTCTCACGTCGTGCCACTCACGCCGCGCCTCCTCTCACGTCGTGTCTCTCGGGTTGTTTCCGGGAGGTAGACTAAGTAGAAGCGAAAAGAACTGAGTTCAGTACCTAGAAATTGGGTTTCGTAGAGCGTAGATGATTGTGTGCGACACGTACAGGATATAGGTATAGTACAGATATGTATATGTACACACACACACACACACACACACACACACACACACACACACACACACACACACACACACACACACACACAAACAAACACACAGGCAAACACACACTAGAAATCCTGAAAACCAGGTCAGCTTCGCGGTCCTTAGGTTTCCAAAACCATCCTGTTTTGGTCCATAAATACTAAGCAAATCAAACCATCACAGTAGCAATAGCGTCAAGTTCAAAATCTTCCCTGAACGTAAACACGTTTACATATCAAATTTCACTGGAGTGCGAAGGAAAATGGACATTTAGTGAGGCCATAACACTAGCTTGTTTTCTTTCAATTATTGTTAGATTTATATATTATCTTTATATATTTGTATGAAGGTGTTGCAGTGAGGCCTAGTTGAAAACCTTTCCTGGATGCAAGCGCACCCACATGTCGAATTTCATGATTCTACTGACAAAACCTTGACCGTAGGAGGGATACATACATACGTACATACATACATACATACATACATACATACATACATACATACATACATACACACCAACTTTCATTTTGTTGATATATAACTAAATATGATGTTTATTTATATCGTATCAATATTGCAATCGAGTTGGCTTGATTAACCTTATCACTGGTGAAAACAGATATGAAAACTATTGTGTTGTATAGTAGAAATAAAACCAGCGTATATGACACATCGGGCCTGTTGGCACGGGGAAGTTCGATTAGATCTTGTATTAGCTGAATAAACTAGAATCAACTAGTGAGCTTGTATGCCCTGTGCAACGCTGATTGTGTTAGGCACATTCAGTCCAGTAATAAGATTAGTTAGTGGGGGTGGGTGGGGGGGGTGGAGGGATCTCCGCTTGTTGGTGAAGATGGAGTCTGGACTGCAGCAATGAAGATGAATGTAATTAAAGGTGAGGAAGGAGGGAGAAGGTGGGGAATAAGAGACAGAAAGGGAAAGAGACAGAGAGGGAGGAGGGGGAGGGCAGAAAGGGGGATGAGATAGAGGGGAAGAGAGCGAGGGGGGAGAAGAAAGAGAGGGGGGAGGAGAGAGGGGAGAGAGAGTAAGGAAGAGGGAGATGTAGTGAGAGAGGGAGTGAGAGAGAGAAAAGGGATGGGGGCGATGTTGGTAAAACAAAGTGGTGTACAGTTCATAGCCAATAGATATCGGAACATATTTTTAACAGAAAACGGGTAGAGAGTTGCCCTATACTGTAGCCAATTATGTGCCTACTTTAAAGCTAATATGTGATTCCAGAATAGGTAGTTACTGCCTTTGGCAATTGACCTTTTCATGATAATATTAAACTTTAAATATTAAACATTGATGTTGATGGTGGTGGTGGTGATTGTGGTGGATAGTGGTGGGGTCCGTGGTTGGTGGTGGAGATGGTGGTGGTAGTGAAAGTTGTGGTGAATGGCGGAGTTGCCAAGTGGGGAATGACCGGTCGGACAGAAGAACCAGTCTTTTCTTTTTTTTTATCGATGTGCTTTTGTTTCTTTTTGTTTGTTTCTGGTGTCTTCTTGTTGTCACCGATGCTGTGGTGGGAAATGGAGAGTTGGCTCACTAAAAAGTGGGGAATTGGAGAAAAAAGGTTAAGAACCCCTGGTGTAGATATTCTAGGACTATAAACATTAATTAGAAGACATTTACCATCACACTGAAGCCATATAGGAAGCGAAATAGAGCTTTAGGAGTAATTTTAGTTTATAGTAAAGACAATTCGGAATGAAAATAACGAGTAATAGATGTCCGTATTAGGCTTTCTTCGAATGAGAAAATGTCGGGAACCTTCTGGTCAATGTTGAGGACCTCAAAAAGTATAGATAAATCAGACCGAGACCCTTTGGTCCGTAGAGAATCCCTGTAGGCTTTGGAATATTGATTCTCGTTGGAAAAGAGAACAAGACTGAAAAAATAGAAGAAAAAAAAATTGATATAAAGCGTGAGTTAAACAAAGAGATATCTCGAGTTGGAAACTGGAAGTAGGGCACCATCCCAAAGGGGGACCTGGTTGGAGGCCCACATAGTTTGAGGAACAACTGACTGGAGGATCACCTGGGTCAAGGTCCGCCTGGGGCGAGGACCATCTGGGTCGAGGACCACCTAATTCGAGGACAGCTTGGCTGGAAGATCACATGGTTGGAGAGCCACCTGGCTCAAGGACCATCTAATTGTAGGACCACCTAGTTGGAGGATCACCTGGTCTGAAGACCACCTTGTGCAGGACCGCCTAGCTGGAACACTACCTGGTTGGAAGACCACTTGGTTGGAGGACCACTTGGAGGACCACCTTGATCGAGGACCACCTGGATCGAGGGCTATCTGGTTTGAGAGCCACTTGGAGTAAGACTTGGTTGGAAGACCACCTGGTAAGAGGAACCCTGGTTGGAGGTCCACCTGGTTGGAGGTCCACCTGGTTGGAGGACCACCTGGTTCGAGGACTACCTGGCTAGAGGGCCACCTGGTGGTGATGGAACAAGAATAGTGACTTTGGCATGTGCTGGGACCAAAGAGAAATCATTCAAAACAGGAAATACACATTGAAAGGTTTCCAATAGTCTTTGCAGATTATGAGGGTCTTTTGAAGTGTAGTGGTTTTGGCTCAAGGAGGAGGAGGAGGAGGAGGAGGAGGAGGCCAGAGATACAAGTGTGGAGTGTGGAGTCGTTGTTGTCTGCGTGGTTGAATGGAGTGCGCGCCACCTAATCCATTGATTCAACAGGTCATTGGTGCGTTGGTTGTGTGTGGCCTCCGCCGATGATTTTTGCTCCATCGGACAACAACAACAGGTCTCGCCCGTCAAGCAAATATGTCCGGATCTGTTGTCTGTGTTGTTTGCAGAGCGTTTGGCTTTGCCATTCCATAAATATATTTGTGTGGGTCAGGATGCGTGTCCGTGTGTGCGTGTTCGTGTGTGTGTGTGTGTGTGTGTGTGTGTGTGTGTGTGTGTGTGTGTGTGTGTGTGTGTGTGTGTGTGTGTGTGTGTGTGTGTGTGTAGACATGGTGGACAAGGAGAGGAGGGAAAGAAGGGAAAGAATAGAGGGATAAAGAGGAAAAGAGTAGAGGGAGGAAAACGAGGAAAAGGGAGACGAGAGAATCTAGAAAAGGAAAAGAGAGGAGGGAGAGAGAGGGGGGAAAGGGGAGTAGAGAAATGGGGAAAGGAGTAGAGAGGGGGGGGAAGGGGAGTAGAGTTGAAATGGGAGTAGGGAGAAGGGGGAAGGGGAATAGAGAGAAAAGGTAGAAAGGGAGTAGAGAGAGGGGAGGAGAATAGAGAGGGGGGAAAGGGAGTATAGAGAAAGGGTGAAAGTTGAGTAGATAGGAGGAAAGGGGAGTAGTGACAGAGAGAGAGAAATAGTAGCAGAGAGAGAAGGGGAATAGAGAGAAAGGGGGAAGGGGAATAGAGAGAAAGGGGGAAAGGAGAGTAGAAAGAGAAGGGGAAGGGGGAATAGAGAGAGAAGAGGAAGGGGAGTAGAAAGAGAAGGGGAAGGGGGAGTAGAGAGAGAAGGGGAAAGGGGGTAGGGAGGAGGATAGGGGAATAGAAAGGAGAACAGGGTAGTAAAAAGAGCAGGTCAGGGGAGTAGAGAGAGAGGGGGGCTAGAAAGGAGAGTAGAGAGAAGAGAAAAGGGGAGTAGAGAGATAGGGGGAAAGGGTTATAAAGAAAAATGAAAAAGGGAGAAGAGAGAAAGGGAAAGCCAAGTAGAAAGGGGGAAAGGGATAGAGTGAAAGGAGGAAAAAGGAGTAGAGAGAGAAGGTGAAAAGGGAATAGAGAGAAAGAGGAAAGAGGAATAGAGAGGGGAAAGGGGAATAGAGAGGGGGAAAGGGGAGTAGAGAGAGAAGGGATAAGGGGAATAGAGAGAAAGGGGGAAAGGAAAGTAGAGAGAGGAGGGAAAGGGAAGTAGAGAGAGGAGGGAAAGGCAAGTAGAGAGGGGGAAAGGGGAAAGAGAGATGGGGAAAGGGAAGTAGAGAGAAAGGCGGAAAGGGAAGTAGAGAGAGAGAGGGGATAAGGGGAGTAGATAGAAGGGGTAAGGGGAATAGAGAGAAAGGGGGAAAGGGAAGTAGAGAGAGAGGGGGAAAGGGAAGTAGAGATAGAGGGGTGATGGGGAGTAGAGAGAGAGGGGGAAAGAGAAATAGAGAGAGAGGGGGAAAGGGAAGTAGAGAGAGAGGGGGAAAGGGAAGTAGAGAGAGAGAGGGGGAAAGGGAAGAAGAGAGAGGGGGAAAGGGAAGAAGAGAGAGAGGGGGAAAGGGAAGTAGAGAGAGAGGGGGAAAGGGAAGTAGAGAGAGAGGGGGAAAGGGAAGTAGAGAGAGATGGGGAAAGAGAAGTAGAGAGAAACGGGGAAAGGGAAGTAGAGAGGGAAAGAGGAGTAGAAAGAGAGGAGGAAAGGGGAGTAGAGAAAGAGGGGGAAAGGGGAGTAGAGAGAGTGGGAAAGGGAAGTAGAGAGAGTGGGAAAGGGAAGTAGAGAGAAGGGGGAAAGGGAAATAGAGAATGAGGGAAAAGGGAGAAGAGAGGGGGGAAGGGGAGTAGAGAGAGAGGGGGGCAAAGGGGAGTAGAGAGAGAGAGAGACAAAGGGAAGTAGAGAGAGGGGGAAAGGGAAGTAGAGAGAGAGGTAAAGGAAAGTAGAAAGAGAGGGGGAAAGGGGAGTAGAGAGAATGGTGGAAAGATAAATGGAGAGGGGTGGGAAAGAGGAATAGAGAGAGAGGGGAAGGAAAGAGGAATAGAGAGAGAGGGGAAGGAAAGAGGAATAGATAGAGAGGGGAAGGAAAGGGAAATAGAGAGAGATGGGGGGAGGAAAGAGGGATAGATAGAGATTGGAGAAAGAGGAATAGAGAGAGAGGGAGGTAAGAGGAATAGAGAGAGAAAGAAAATGAACTAGAGGGAGTAAAGAATAAAGAAAGAGGTAGAAAGGGAAAAGAGGTACAGGGATAGAAAGAGGAAGAATCAAAGAAAGAGAGAAGAGAGTAGAAGGAAAGAAGATGAGCAGTAGAAAGAGGAATGAAAAAGGTAAAAATAAAAATAAGAAGAGTGGATGGAAAAACGAAGAGGAAGATGGATAGAAAGAGGAGGAAGAGGGGTAGAAAGAAGAGGGAGAGAGGGTAGAAAGAGAAAGAGGTAGAGGGATAGAGGAAAATGGAAGGGAATGGAAAGAGGAAGAGAAGTAGAAAGAGAGAGGAAGAGTGGTAGAAAGAGAGAGGGGGAAGAAAGAGGAAGAGGAATGAAGAGAGAAAAAGGGATGGAAAAGAAAAGGAATAAAAAGACGAAGGAGGAAGAGGGACAGAGAGGAGGAAGAGGAAGAGGAATGGAGAAGAAAAGGAACAGAAAGACGAAGAGGAAGAGGAATAGGAAAAGAAGAGGGATAGAGAAAGAGAGATAGAGAGGAAGAGGGACAGAGAGAGGAAGAGGAAGAGAACGAAGAAGGTCTAATAAGCGTCATGTTATATCAAGGCACCGTTTATGAAGCCCCCATCCCCCCTCTGACCCTAAATACATAATCGCGTCTTACACATACTTATCCCGAGTGTCTCCTCCGCCTTAAGTTAAGACTTCCACGCGAAGACCTTCATGGAGGGGAGGACGAATAACAAATTAGAGGATGGTCGCCCTCTTCCTCCCTAGGTTATCCTTTATCAAAAAGAGAAAAGACAAAGAAAAGAAAAGAGGTAGAGAAGAGAGCTGGGAGAGAAGAGAGCTGGGAGACAGGAGAAAAGTGAGAGAGAAGAGAGTGGAGAATGGGTTACCAAGGATAAATGGAGACAAGACAGCTTAGGTAAGTGGTAGTCACCAGAAGCCACTGGAGATCGAGTTTAGATACTTCGAATAAGCATATGACTTGGTTGATGTCTTCTTTGGGATCCTTCCATTCTTTATGGGCTCTTCGGTTCTCGACGTTAAAGTCTTTGTGTGGTGTCTCGCGGGGGAGTCTTTTTTTTCTCATCAGATGAATAAAATCATCTGACGGCATACCGAACTAACAACGAGTCTAAGGATTAAAGCCCTGTTCATACTAGCGGTTTGAACCGCCCAGAAATCACGGCGGTACCGCATAGTCAAGGAAAATTTGCCTGGCTGTGTGTGAACGCCTCCATTGATTTGCACTGAACCGCGTGGGTTGAGATCGCTGTTGTGAACAAGTCCAAAAGGCTTGGTCATGATAAAGTAGTGATGTGATATGGTTTAACGTCACAAACTCTCCCTTATCGGAAGGCTAGGACGGTGCCCCTCACAGAGAACTTTGTAGCGCGGAATTTGATGAACCATACCCTTGGTTCAACTTCACCGGTTGCAGGATTCGAACCGCTATCCCCTCGACCTTCGCCGCAAGTAACAACGCCCTAACCCGCTCAACAAGTAAATAATGATTAATCTTATCGTCGTGGAAGGGTCTACCCCTTAACTGAAGAGAATCTCCTGGTGACGATAGGTCTGCAACAAGGTCATTGTTTGACATAAAAACAGAAGAACATGAGAATGGAGGAGACTGCAAGAGACCATAAGGCCTACACTAGGCACTTCCATGTCCCTTACCACCTGTCATCCCTATCCAAAAAGCTACCTCATCTTCTCTTACCACAACCAGCAGTTTCAACGCTTATTACATGGTTACTAAGTCGATTGCATTCGTTAACCACTCTGTTGGTAAACCAGTTCTTGCATATTTCTCGAAGTCAGATTCGAAGTTTGTGGACCTCGAGTACGCCTTCCTCGTTAGTGGCACCCGTCTTGTTCTTCGGCCTTGTTTGAGTGCCAAGAGGGGCGTATGGTAATGGGCTCCTGGGCAACGCTGCTGTTGGCCTTAACCTCCTTCGGGCCAAGTGTTTCATTGGTCTGAATAAAATTGTCCCATATTAGCCAGGAAAAATACCAGAATGTGCCAAAAATGACGTAACGTGCCAATGATATATATATAATATATATATATATATATATATAGATATATATATATATATATGTATATATATGTATATATATATATAATTCATATAATATATATATATATATATATATATATATATTGTCTTATTTACTTATTCATTTTTGTATTATTATCATTATTATTATTATTATTATTATTATTATTATTATTATCATTATTATTATTATTATTATTATTAGTGTGGTTTTTGTTGTTGTTATTAATATGATATTATTATTTATTTATTTATCTATCTATTAATTTCTATTTTTGAGGAGAGATACCACAACCAGATGTAGCCAAACGTGAGAATCATCCTCACATGTAACTGATTTCACTTCATAGTACTATAGTGGCAGACGTCATACGCGAAGATGCAGAAGGCGTACATTTACGATATTAGAAAGTCACTGTAGTACATACAAATGGAAACTGCTGTACAAGATTGGAGGAGACAAGGTCCTCGGAAGAGGGTTGGTTTCAACCCATACTCACCCACCCCCCCAATATCTGAAGGAAGACTTTCTTAGATGTTGAAACTGCAAAGGAGTTCATCACAGCTTAGATTTTTTTTCTAACCAAACATACCTCCTCGCATCCATTATGGATATTATGAGTATATACGTTCCTCACCTGGTAGGTTTGTGATTACGTATATTTCTGTATTCCTCTCTTTCTCTCTGTCTCTCTCTCTCTCTCTCTCTCTCTCTCTCTCTCTCTCTATATATATATATATATATATATATATATATATATATATATACACGAATATAGATATATACATATAGATATAGATACATATGTACATGAAGTTTAGGATGCCTTGTCTTTTTCAAGTATGATAGCTCCTATAACTAATCTCTGAATGTTGACGTTTCTGAAATCGTATTTCATAACTTGCCCCATAGCCTTGACTCTGTACCTCAATTCCTTCTCGTTTCTCTTCCTTCTTCTCCTCCTTCTCCTCCTCCTCCTCCTCCTCCTCCTCCTCCTCCTCCTTCTCCATCTCTTCCTCCTCCTCCATCTCCTCCATCTACTTCTCCATCTACTCCGCCTCCATGTCCTCCTTATAATTCTACTCCTCCTTCCTCTCCCTGCTGTTGTTCCTCATCTTCCTTCTGTTCCTCTTCCTCATCCACCTCCTCTTCCTCCTTTTCTTCCTCTCCTACCTTCTATTGCTCTTCCACCTCTACCTCCTCTTCCACTTCCACCTCCTCTTCCTTCTGTTCTTCTTGCTCCTCCCGTTCCTCGTCTTCTTCCTCTTCCTCCCTCCACCTTCATCGGTCTCACGTTGGATTCTTGTTGTGACGTTGACCTCCTGCTCTCGACCTCTTCTTTCACTTTCCATTGACCCAACTTCTCGTTTTCCAATTCTTGGCGACCCAGAGGACCATCCTCGTGGGCCTTCAACACAGTAACGCTTCTCGGAGGTTCTACCCCAAGCTGCTGCCGCCAGACGATTTTATTCAGGTGAGGTGACGTCACGGGGCTACAACGGGGTGGACCAACCACCCCCCACCCCCACTCCCCACCCCCGGGCGATCTGGACCCCCAGAAGCTTCCGGGAACGATGGATTGGTTTGAAGAGAGACGTCTGGTTTTCGCCTTAATGAAGATGTGAAAAGGAGCGTCACCGTATTGAGGGTATCAATGGAGGTTCTTTGGTTTTTCTTCGGCAAGTCTCTCAACTCGGCAATCCGGCTCTCTTCGGTGTGTTCCTCAACTCCCGTGGTTTTTCTCTATGGATCTTTATTCTAACGCTGGGCGATTTATTTATAAATACATTAAATCTAATTTAGTTATTCACTTCATTGATTATTTTTTATTGTATATTTGTTTACCTTGGTTGGTTTAATTTCATTATATATATATATATATATATATATATATATATATATATATATATATATGTATGTATATATATATATATATATATATATATATTCATTAATTTGTATTTATTTTAATTGATATTAATTGTTCTTTTCTAATTTGGGTCTTCTTCAGTAGTCCCTGTTCGTCTTCGTCACCTCGAGTCTCGTACACTTTCTTCCCTTTCCTTCCCTTCACTTCCCTTCACTTACTTTCCCTTCCCTTCCTTTCCCTTCCCTTCCCCTTCCCTGACCTTTCTTTCCCTTCCCTTCCCTTTCCTTCCCTTTACTTACTTTCTCTTTCCATCCTTTCCCTTCCCTTCCCCTTCCCTGACCTTTCTTTCCCTTCCCTACCCTTCCTTGTCCTTCCCTATCTTTCCTTTTCCTTCCCTACCTTTCCCTTCCCTTCCCTACCCTTCCCTTCCCTACCCTTCCCTTCATTTCCTTTCCCTTCGCTTCCTTTTACTTCCCTTCACTTCTCTCCCCTTTCCCTACCCTTCCTTTCCCCTCCCCTACCCTTCCCTATCTATCCCTTTCCTTCCCTTTCCCTACCCTTCCCTACATTTCACTTCCATTCCCTTCCCTTCCCCTACCCTTCCCTACTTTCCTACCTTTCTGTTCCCTTCCCATCCCTACCCTTCCCTTCCCCTTCCCCTTCCCCTTTCCCGTCTCAGCCCTTCCCTACACTGCCCCTGCTCCACCTTTCACTTCCCCTACCCTATCCATCCCTACCTTTCCCTACCCATCCCTACCCTTCCCTACCCTTCCTTATCTTTCCTTTCCTTTCTCTTCCCTTCCCACCCCTACCCTCCCCCTTTCTTACTCTTCCCTTCACTTCCCTTCTCCTTCCCTGGCTTTTTCTACCCTTCCTTTCCCTTCCCTACCCTTCCCTACTTTTTCCCTACCCTTCCTTTCCCTTCCCCACCCTTCCCCTGCCCTACCTTTCCCTTACCCTTTCCTGCCCTTCCCTACCCTTCCCTATTCTGCCCTTCACTTCTAATAACTTACTTTCATTCCCCTTCCCTTCGTTTCCCTTCCCTTCCAATATCTTACTTTCATTCCCCTTCCCATCCTTATCCTTCCCTTCTCTTCCCTTCCCTTCGTATTTCTTCTCCTTCTCGCCCTTCCTTGCTTCTTTCGTCCCTCTCCTTCTATATATCCTTTTGTTTCTTCAATGTATCTTGTGTTCCCAGATTGTTCCCATTTGTTGTACATCGGGGCTTATCAGAAATCTTCCCTTCCTTCCCCCTTTTCTCTCGTCCTTTTCGTTCATCTTTGTCGACCTTTTTTTCGATACGAAGGAAGGAGTTCGCGCGGCTGAAAGAAATCGCTTGGAGGCAGATCGATTAAAGACATTGAAAGCCGTAAAAATGGCGAACGAGTTAGTTGACATACGTAACCCAAAGAGAGATGAGGAGAGAAAGAGGAGAAAATAGGGGAGGAGAAAATAGAGGAGGATAAGAGAGAGGAGGAGAGAGAGAGAGAGAGAGAGAGAGAGAGAGAGAGAGAGAGAGAGAGAGAGAGAGAGAGAGAGAGAGAGGAACAGCAGGAGAGTCGAGGAGGAGGATGAGGTTATAATAAAATCGACAGACAGCAGTGTGGATAAAGGCTCGTATAATACGAAGCCAGTTTGGTTAATCCAGATTAATTCGAGATGGTTAACCCCTTTGATGTGATGACGTTTCCTAAGCTATTGTGATATCAGAAGAGACTTCGTTTGGGTGCGTCATCGTTAGACTGTGTTGCGTCATCATTAGACTGTTGCGTCATCGTATGTTCCTTCATTGTTGGACTACGGTAAGTCATCATCAGACTGCGTTGCGTCATTGTTAGACTTCACTGCGTCATCGTTGAATTGCGTTGATTCATTGTTTGACTACACTACATCATCGTTAGACTGCACTGAGTTATCATTAGACTGCGTTGCATCATTGTTAGACATCACTGCGTCATTGTTAGACAAGACCGTGTTGATTCATCATTGGACTGCGTTGAATCCCCATTAGACTGCACTGCGTCATTGTTAGACTTTGTTGCCATCGTTAGACTGTGTTGCGTCATCATTAGACTGTTGCGTAATCGTTGGACTATGCTGCGTCATCGTTGGACTGCGTTGAGTCATCAGTAGACGGCTTTGCGTCATTGTTAGAATTTGCTGCGTCACCGTTAGACTGTGTTACGTTATCGTTAGACTGTTACGTCATCGTTTGACTGCGTTGAGTCATGTTGGACTGCGTTGAATCATCATCAGACGGTGTTGAGTCATTGTTAGACTTCACTGCGTCATCGTTAGACTGTGTTGCGTTATCATTAGACTCCGTTGAGTCATCTTTGGACTGCGTTGAGTCATCATAGCTGCGTTTAGTCATCGTTAGACTGTGTCATCGATAGGTTGCGTTGAGTCATTGTTGAACTGCGTTGAATCATCGTTAGACTGCGTTGCGTCATCGTTAGACTGTGTTGCGTTATTAGACTCCGTTGAGTCATCGTTGGACTGCGTTGAGTCATCATAGGTGCGTTGAGTCATCGTTAGACTCTGTCATCGATAGATTGCGTTAAGTCATTGTTGGACTGCGTTGAATCATCGTTAGACTGCGTTGCATCATTGTTAGACTTGACTGCTTCATCGATGGGTTGCGTCACCGTAGTAAGAGGTGAGGAGCACACGCCACTAAGCCCTTAGATGTGACCGAACTCATCGCCTCTCTCCCCCTTTCCCTTCTGTCTCCCCTTTCCCCTCTCTCCCTCCTCTACCCTCTCATACTCTTTTCCCCTCTCCCGCTCCTCTCCTTCCTTTCCCCTAGCCCAATCCCCACCCCTCTCCTCCTCTCCTCCCCACCCACTTTTCTCCCCCTCACTTCCCCTCTTCTCACCTTCCTCTCCCTATTCCCCTCCCTCTCCTCTCCATCACCCCTCCCTCCCCTCTCCCTCACCCCTCCCTCTCTTCTCTCTCACTATTTCCTCTCCCCTCCCTCACCATTCCCTCTCCTCTCCCCTCCCTCTCCTCTCCCCTCTCTCTCCTCTCCCCTCCCTCTCCTCTCCCCTCCCTCTCCTCTCCCCTCCCTTTCCTCTCCTCTCCCCTTCCTCTGCCTTCCTCCCCTCTCCCCTTTCTGTCTCTCCCGCCTTACTTCCCTCTTCCCTTCCCTCTTTCCCTTCCCTTCCCCATTTCCCTTCCCTTCCTCCTTCCCTTCCCTCCTCCCCTTCTTTTTCCTCCCCCCTTGTCCTTCCCTCTTCCCCTTCCCTTCCCCGTCTCCTCGTATCCTCTTTTCTTCTCTCCTCCCCCTTCCCCATCCCTTCCCCCTTCCCCTTCCCCTTCCCTTCCCTTCCCCGTCTCCTCGTATCCCCCTTCCCCCTCCCTTCCCCCTTCCCCCTTTCCCTTCCCCCGTCCCCTCGTCACCCCTTTTCTCCTCCCTTCCCTTCCTCTCCCATTTCTCTTCCCTCCAACCCCCCTCCCTCTCTGCCCTCCCCTCCACCGCTCGACGTGAAAAACAACCCCCACGTGTCTGTTTTCCTCCGAATTCTTAACCATCCTCCAGAATCCTGGCATCTCTCTTTTCCCACACTCTCTTTTCTCTCTTTTACCTCCCTCGCATCTCCCGGCCTGTCAGATCTTCTTCGCTGGTTCCTCTCTCCTTGTTGTGTCTCTCGTTTCTTTATTGCTCGGGAGAAAATTGCTCTCATTCACGAAGTGTTTTCTCCAACTGGGGAAGGAAAACTTTGGACCTTAATCACGTCCGGACAGGCAAGTCGAGACAGAGCAATACTTCGGAAGATTCAATAACGACCCTTTACCCCTTTTGTCTCCGGAAGGTCCCACATCACCAACTCTCCCACTCCCTCCCACTCCACCTCTCCCCCCTCCCTCTTCCACCTTCCCCCCATCAGCATGTCCCTCCCTCCTTTGCCTCACCTTTCCTTCTCACTCACTCCCACTCCACCTCTCCCCCACTCCCTCCCTTCCCTTCCTCTTCCACCTTTTCCTCCCAGTATATCCCTCCCTCCTTTGCCTCAACTTACCTCCTCAATCCCTCTCTCCCTTCTTCCCCTCCCTTCCTTACCTCCCTCCCTCACCTTTGTCCCCTCCCTCTCCCACCTTTCTCCCTCAGCTCCATTTCTCCCTCCCCCCTCAAATTTTCTCCTCAATCCCTCCTTCTCTCCACTCCCTGTCTCACCTCCTCCCCCCTTCCCCACCTCTTCCTTACCTTTCCCCCTCGCTACCTCCCCTTCCTCTCCCACTTTTCCAGTCAGCTCCAACACTCCCTCCCCTCCCTCTCTTCCTCCCTCCTTTCTCTCTTCTACCTTTCCCTTTCCCTCCCTCATCCCCCCTCTTACCTTTCTCCCCACCCACCCTCCCACTCCCCCCTACTTCCCTTCGTTTCTCGTATTATACACTATTTACTTCATCGATAACAAGTTCTTTCATATACGCTCATTTGCTTACATAACACAAGAACAAAAGAATGAAGGAGACTGCATGAGACCATAAGGCGTACACTAGGCAGTTTCATGTTCATTACCGCTGCCTGTTGTAACTTCCTTCGTCCCTTTGGTCTTTTTGCTTCAGTTCCATCCTGTTCCATGTCTTCTGTTCCATATTGTTCTTCTTGTTCTTGTTATTACTCCCCCCTTCCCCTCCCCCACCTCTGCTATTACCTCACCTTCATCTTCCCAGCATTCGCTTATTGCTTTCTGTTCTCCGTCTCCACTTCCTCCTTCTCCTCCTCCTCCTCCTCCTCCTACTTTCTTTGATATTTCTTTCCTCTTTCTCCTCCTTTTCATCATCATCCTCCTTTCTCCTCTTTCTCCTACTCCTCTTCATCCTCCTCCTTTTCATCCTCCTCCTCCTCCTCTTCATCCTCCTCCTCTTCGTCCTCCTCCTATTTCTCCTTACCTTCATCATCATCATCCTTTTTCTCCTCCTTTCCTTCATTCTCCTCCTCTTTCTCCTCCTTTCCTTCCTCCTCCTCCTCCTCCTCCTTCTCTTTCTTCTCCTCTTCATCCTCCTCGTTTGATGCCTTTGACCATAATTCTCTTCTCGTCCCCTCCACTTTAATATTCATTCGTTCTTAATTTTTCCTATCGCTTTTCTATTATACCTCTTAATGCTCGTCTCCTCTTCAGCTGCCAAGAGTTCCTTTCTGTCTCTCTTTTCTCACCTCCTGTGAGGGAATGTCTCTTCATTTTCTCTTGCGGCGTCTCCAGACTAAGGATTTTTCTCTTGAGCTCTCGTCGGTCCTCAGAATTTTTTTTTTCTTTTTTTCTTTGTTTCTCAGGCCTCCTAAGAAATTTCTCTTTTTCTCTCGTAGTCCTCCCTCATCTCTCTTCCCGTTTTCTCTCCTCTCTCTCCTCTTCTCTCTGCTCTTTCTCCTCCTCTCCTCTTTCTCGTCCTCTCTCTCCTCCTCTCTCTCCTCCTCTCTCTCCTCTCTCTCCTCTCCTCTCTCTCTTCTCCACTCTCTCTGCTCCTCTCTCTCTTCTCCACTCTCTCTGCTCCTCTCTCTGCTCCTCTCTCTCTGCTCCTCTCTCTCTGTTCCTCTCTCTCTGTTCCTCTCTCTCTATTCCTTTCTCTCTGCTCCTTTCTCTCTGCTCCTCTCTCTCTGTTCCTCTCTCTCTGTTCCTCTCTCTCTGCTCCTCTCTCTCTGCTCCTCTCTCTCTGCTCCTCTCTCTCTGCTCCTCTCTCTCTTTCTCTCCTAACCTCTCTTCTCCTTCCTCTTCTCCTCCCTCTTCTCCTCCCTCTTCTCCTTCTCCTCCCTCTTCTCCTTCTCCTCCCTCTTCTCCTTCTCCTCCCTCTTCTCCTTCTCCTCCCTCTTCTCCTTCTCCTCCCTCTTCTCCTTCTCCTCCCTCTTCTCCTCCCTCTCTCTCCTCTCTCTCCTCTCTCTCTACTCCTCTCTCTCCTCCTATCTCTCCTCTCACCCACTCTTCCTCCTCTCGTCCCTTTACTCCTTGTCCTCTTCTTCTTCATCTTTATTCTTATAAATCTATATATTTTTTGTCATTGTCATTCTTGTCCTCGTTCCTGCGAATACCAATGCTTCAATCCTCCGGCATTTCTACCCGTCTCATCCACGTCTTTTAATTTAACAACCACCTCTCTCTCTCTCTCTCTCTCTCTCTCTCTCTCTCTCTCTCTCTCTCTCTCTCTCTCTCTCTCTCTCTCTCTCTCTCTCTCTCTCTCTCTCTCTCTCTCTCTCTCTCTCTCTCTCTCTCTCTCTCTCTCTCTCTCCCTCTCCTCTCTCTCCTCTCTCTCTCTCCTCTCTCTCTCTCCTCTCTCTCTCTCTCTCTCTCTCTCTCTCTCTCTCTCTCTCTCTCTCTCTCTCTCTCTCTCTCTCTCTCTCTCTCTCTCTCTCTCTCTCTCTCTTTCTTTCTCTTTCTTTTGTCCTAAACCCAGCCCTTAATCTCCTCATAACCCTTTCTAGCCCCCTAACCCCTTCCTGTCCTTCCCTGTCCCTCACTGGGAGGCTGTCAGCCGACCTTAGACTCTGCTCTCGTTTCCCACTATATTTTTTCCCCATCCACCTTCTCTTACTCCTCCTCTTCCTCCTCCTCTTCCTCCTCCTCTTCCTCCTCCTTCTCTTTCTCCTCCTCTTTCTCTTCCTCCTATCCCTCCTCCCCCTCCATCTTCTCTTACTCCTCCTCTTCTTCCTCCTCCTTCTCCTCTTCTTCCTCCTCCTCCTTTTCTCGTCCTCCTCCCCTCCTCCTCCTCCCCTCCTCATACTCCTTTTCCTTCTCTTCCTCCTCTCCTCCCCTCCTCCTCCTCCTTCCCCCTCCTCCTCCTCCTCCTCCTCCTCCTCCTCCCTCTCCTACTCCTCTACCTCTTCCCATTTTCTCATCCGTGTTTTCATTGTTATGCAGTGCCGCCTCCCCCTTTCCTCCCTTCCCCTCCCTGACCTCACATTCGGCTTCATTTCTTTTCCTTCTTTCATTTACTCCAACCCCCCCTCCTCTCCCCTCCCCTCCTCATCCCTCCCCTTCCCTCCCCTTCCCTCCCCTCCCCTCCTCATCCCTCCCCTCCTCTCTCCTCCCCTCCCCTCCCCTCCCCTCGTCTCACGTCCCTCTTCTGTTGTTTACTGCATGGCCGCCTCCCCCCACCTACGCCCCACTCCTTCCTCGAGCACCTCGCTGGCTCTGATGGCAAAGCCTCGTGGCCCCGTGGCACCCAGCGCTTCCTCGTCTGCCAACGAGTGCCAGGTGATCTATGATGATCTCTCTTAATCCTAATATATCACCAGCCTGAATAAACATGATACCGGAGTTCATTAAGACTCTCCTCCCTCAGGTAAACAAAATCTTTCGGACTCTGACCTGAGTGAAAACATGTAAGGGAAGTCACCGTGGCAAAGGGGGTTCCGGTGGTCATGTCTTTCGCATCGTGTGGTACGGTGTTGTGCGCCGCTTATGATTGGGTAGGTAGAATAACGTTAAAAAAGGGAGGAGTTCTTGCAGGGAGATTTGGTCCATATATACCTCGGGGTTTTTCCTTCTCTTTCGGGTAAGTATTTCGTTAAAATGATCAACTTTCGTCCCTGAGTCTTCGTTGAATGAAATTGTCAGACAGGAGCCAGAGTAAAGCTTGTAAAGTATGCCAGAATGAAATGAATTGGTCTGGTGTCAATTACAATATATAAAAAGCAACACTGCCGTGAGTGGGTGAGGATCGGCAGTAGTATGCCTGAATAGTATCATTTGGTGTAACTATTCAGAGTTTTACTTTGTATTAAGGACTCTAGTTCCACCCCAACGGGATTTTTTTTTTAGTTACGTGTGAATTGGAACTGTTGTAGAAGCAATGTATCCTAATAAAGTGTCGATGTTGATTTTTTTAAGAAGAAAAGGAGGAGAAGGATGGATAGGGAGAGGATGTCTGAGAAGAGGAAGCTGAGGAGGCTGAGGCTGAGGAAGAGGAGGATGAAGAGGGGAAGAAGGTGGCCAAAAGGGGAGGAGGAGGAGGTGGGGGAGGACGAGAAGGGCGAGGAGAAGTAGGAGGATGAGGAAGAGGAGGAGGAGGAAGAGGTGGTGGCCTTTGCTATAGTCGAGGCACAAACGTACTACCTGCTTGCAAACAAATTCTCGGACAAGCACGTCGCCTAACAAGCAGAACAGACAGACAAATGTCTGTGTAGTCTTTGCTCTTTGCTCGGCCCCCACGCTCTTATGTCTGTCGTTTTGTTTGTTTATTTTTCTTTATTTTTCTTTCGTTTTGTCCTTTTAGTTCCTTTTAACGTCACCTCATCCTTGACTCTTTTGTATTTTTTCTTCTTTTTTCATTTATTTTTTATTCATCTTCCTTGTTTTGCCACGTGTCTCATCTGTCTTTCTTGTCTTTTTTTCCAATTTGATTTTTTTCCCTTTGTGTCAGGCTTGTTTTCTCCATTCTCATTTTCTCTTGGTATTGTGTACGCCCTAGTAAATATACGCAGGTATGTAAACTTTGTTTCTCTCTCTCTCTCTCTTTTTCTCTTTTGTTCTCTTTCTCTTTTGCACTTTTTTGCTTTCTTTTCCTCTTACTTTCTCTCTTTTGCTCTCTCCCTTTTGTCTCTTCTCTCTCTTTCTTTCTCTCTTTCTCTCTCTCTCTCTCTATATATATATACTATATATATATATATATATCTTTTTCTCTCTCTCTCTATACCTCCCTCCCTCCCTCCCCACCCTCGCGCTCGCTCTCTAGCCCTCCAGCTTACACGCTGCCTCTCACTCTCTCTTGTTCTCCTGCTCTCTTTACCCCCGCTGCCATTTTTTTCTCCCCTTCTTGCGCCTCTTCTTCTACATTTTCTCCATCTGTCATGTTTACTTCGGCGGCTCCTCCTCTTCGTCTTTCGCTTCAGGACCCCCGAGGAAGGAAGACAAGGAGGAGGAGAAGTCGGGATCAACTCCGATGTGAATTCAGATATTTCCCTGAAGTAATCACGTGACTTCGTCATCCTCAAGATGGTCACATTTTTTTTTTCTGTGTGTGTGTGTGTGTGTGTGTGTGTGTGTGTGTGTGTGTGTGTGTGTGTATGTGTGTGAAGCTGAAGGGGGTTCTCCAGCCGAAAGGGTTTTATGATCACCAGCGGTTCTATCCTTGTGGACAGTAAAGGAGAGATGTACCACAACGGAGTGATAGTAAAAATTAAAATTTATTTTGATATTCTACATTATTTTTATTTATTCATATATTTATTTATTTATTTATTTGAATAATTATTAATTCTTTTATTTATTTGTTACTGGAGATTAATGATCATCAGTTATAAAAGAATGCTGTATGACCCTGGTCCGTAGGGATATCTATAAAATCCTGACAGTATGAACGCCCCCGTTCGATACTAACGGGAGCGCCATGGATATGAATAAAATAAACTGGTGGGAGCTGGAAGAGTGCTAGCGGTACAGGAATGGTTATTTATATATGTATACATACATATATATATATATCTTATATATATATATATATATATATATATATATATATAAGTTTTCTCTTTCTTTTCGGTGTGAAAACGTTTGCAATTTCTCTGTTGTGACGCAATTTTCTATTTGGGTTTTCGTTGGTTGAAACACTTTCTCCTTCAATTTGCTATCGTTGGCTCAGTATTGGCTTCCTTTTCATTCGATTGAAAATGTCTTGTTCGTAAAGTTGAAAGTTGTAAATATATATATATATATATATATATATATATATATATATATATATATATGTATATGTATATTTATATGTATATATGTATGTATATGTACATATATATATATATATATATATATATACAGTATATATATATATATATATATATATATATATACATATATACATAATATATATATATATATATACATATATACATATATACATATATATATATATATATATATACAGTATATATATATATATATATATACAGTATATATATATATATATATATATATACACAGTATATATATATATATATATATATATATATACATATATATACATAAAATTATGTATGTATGTATACATGCGTATATACATATATATTGTACATGTGTGTGTGTGTGTGTACGTGTGCCTATGCATATGTGTGTATCTGCCATTATGGATTTCTATTGATAGAGATATATTCATATATATATATATATATATATATATATATATATATATATATATATATATGTGTGATATTTTCATATATATTCTATTTTGTTTTTCTGGCTGTAAATGTGGAACCAATATTGCAGTCGCCATTTATCAGATCCGTTAACATTCGTAGATATATATTTTTGATATATAGAATTCCAATTAATTGACCATGAAATTAAATCAAATGTACGTTGTTACTACTATTTGCAACAGAATGATAAAATGCAAACAGACCGGAGACCCTTGAGTCCATAGCGAGACCAGATGAGAAAAAATATCAATAAAATATAAATAATCATAATAATTATATGGGACATTACATCATAACATAAGCCAGAGGCTCTCCAAAGTATGCGACAGTTTGTCACAACCCTAGCTACCTTATTTACTTTTGACTTTAGCAAAGCGTTCGACAAAGTGCCCTACCAGAGACTACTAAATAAAGTCAGAGCCCATGGCATAGGAGGAAAAATGTTTGAATGGATTAGAGCATGGATCATTGACAGAAAACAGTGGGTCACCATAAATGGTATAAACCCAAAAAAGGAAATGTTACCAGTAGAGTTCCCCCAGGGTTCGGTTTTGGGTCCCTTATTGTTCATTATGTATATAAAATACTTGAATAATGGGATTAGTAGTAATGTTAGTGAGTTTGCAGACGACACAAAAAAAAAGACGCCAAATTAGGTCAGGAGAAGATGTCGAGATACTGCAGGAAGATCTTAATAAATTGTTCACATGGTCTGTGAAATGACAAATTGACTTCAATATCTCAAACTACAGTGTGTTAAATGTAGCCTTAAACAACCCAGAAAGCAGATATACCTTAGATAACATCTTTTAGAAAAAACTTGAGTGCGAGAGAGACTTGGGAGTTGTAGTGAGTCCTGACCTTAAATCCAGGAAACAGTGCATTAGTGCCAGGAATATAGCTAACAAAGCATTAGGTTTCATTGCTAGGATGGTTACGAACAAAAGTGAAGAGGTAGTTATCAGATTCTGTCTGGCGTTAGTTAAACACAGCCTATACTATGCATTACAGTTTTGGCCTCCATCCTATAGAATGGATATCAGTTTACGAGAATCAGTACAGAGGAGAATGACCAAAGTAATACAAAGGCTCAGAAATTTACTACCCAATGAGGAAAGTCACAGAGTGCAAGGTGATCTAATAGAAGTGTTCAAGTGGATCGAGAGCTTTAAAAAGGTGATGCAGACAAGGTCATCATATTTAGTCAACAAGACAGGACTCGAAGTATTAGATTTAAATTGGATAAATTTAAATCTAAAAAGGAAATGGGCAAGAACTGGTTTACCAATAAAGTGATCAACGAATGGAATAGACTTAGTAACCATGTAGTTAGCGCTGAAACTATCGTTTTTTCTAACAAGAAGGTTTGATAACTTCATGGGTGGGGATGATAGGTGGTAATGGACATGGAACTGCCTAATGTAGGTCTCATGATCTATTGCAGTTTCCTCCATTCTTATGTTCATATGTAACCCAGTAACCTCTCCCAGTTACCCGGTAACTTCCCCCAGTTAACTGATAACCTCCCCCAGTGAAGAACAACTATGAACACAAGCATGTAAGTGAAATATCATCACACTATTCATCGGAAACATTCTTACCTAAACCATAGACAGATGATATTCAAAGCAATCTAGCAAAATCAACTATCTATGGTGAAATCATAAACCTCCTTTCAAAGGAGAATATGACCATAATAAGACATATGGAAAATAATAAGCGCACAACTAGCCATCACTTTCAATGAAGTATGCATAAGAAAAATCTCCCGTCCGTGTATACCATTAATATATATATATATATATATATATATATATATATATATATATATATATATATATATATATATATATATATAAACCACTCACCGAAATGGCTAGGCATGATAGCCTTACATTGATCTCAGAGGTGTCTAAAACCGTACGACCCTACTGGCGTAACGCGCTGACTCATGGGGATTTGAACCGTCCTTTTCTGACTCATCTTCTCCCAGCACCGGCCACCTCGTCCGCTCAGCCACCACGTTGTCCTGCTGAACTCAGCGCTGTGTTCAATGGGACAATCGAGGCAATTGTGGTTTAGTCAAGGACTCCCTTCGTTTGGACAAACTCCACAGGTGTCAGCAGGAAATTCAAGTCAAATCCTTCATTTCTCTTCATTACGGTAACGCGCCTTATGCATTTTTTCTGGCTAAGGAAGGGCGATTTTTGTCAAGGTGAGGGGCTGACTCCCTGACCAGAAAGGGGGCACGACCGATCGCGACCCACTTGCAAGCTAAAGACCACCTCATATACTTGAAATCTCCTGTCGGTTGTCAGAACAGAATCTATGATTGACGTCACTGTATTGAAGGTTTTGTTTGCGTTAGCTAAGGCCCTGTCCACACTAGTGGTCTGAACCGCGTGGAAACCGCGGTTGCACCGCATAGTCCAGAAAAACTGCGCGGTTGTGTGTGAAAGCCTCCACTGGCTTACATTGTAAATGAAACGCATCTAACCCTTTGTCGATGAGTTCTGTTATATTGGTGTTTGCCTTGGACATTTATACACTGCGGTTCGTCTTTATTTCAAGAACCAACCAGTTCTGTTACAAAACCAAGAAAATATTCTTTAACCAAGGTCCATTTGCTTAACTTAGTTTAGTTTAATTAGCTTCGTTTAATTTCAATGTGCTTTTTTTGCGTTTTAGCTTCACCTAACAGAACAACATAACTCAACAAATTACATAAGATAAAAAATAGCATAATATAATTCCAATATCGATATAATATGATACATGGATATATATAGAATATGAAATACAGCACAAATATCAATAGATTATGAAACTTAATTATAATATACCTTAAATCTAGTATTGCGTTCAATAATTTACGTGTTCCGAACAAATACTGCAAAAATATGTCCATAGAAGTCCATGTTATTCCTGGAAGAGGTTAAAGGCATTCTTGGCCCAGACGTGCTCTCCATTTTTGCTGATGACGTGCCTTCGCCACCCCAAACCC
>NC_134805.1:36106465-36113212 GCF_046742065.1 Oratosquilla oratoria | reverse complement strand
AAACAATAAAAAAAAACAAATAAAAAATAAAAAAGCGATCATCTACTTTACACAAAAATAAACTTAAATAAAAAAAAAGAAAAAACAAAATAAAGATAATTAACAAAGAAGAAAAAAACAAAAAAAAGAAAAACAAAAAAAAAAGAAATAAAAAAAAAAAAAAAAACCAAAAAAATAAATATATTATGTTACTTATAAAATGAAATAAAAATCAAATAAAAAAAAAAGAAAAACTTAAACATAGACGGGGGGGGATAACGCTGGAAATTACGCGAGACGCTGCGCGCCTTTATCTCCTGCTTTACAATTCGCGGTGTTCCTTCCTCAAAATTTGCGGTTCTTCCCTCACAATTTGCGGCTCCACCTTCACGATTCACGGTTCTTCCCTCACAATTCGCGGTTCCTCACTCAGAATTCGCGGTTCCTCACTCAGAATTCGCAGCTTCTCACTCAGAACTCGCGGTTTCTCCCTGAGAATTTGTGGTTCCTCCCTCACGATTCGCGGTTCCTCCCTTACAATTCCCGGTTTATCTCTCGCAATTTGCTGTTCCTCACAATTTGCAGTTTTTCACTCAGAATTCGCGGTTCGTTCCTCATAATTGACCGTTCCTTACTCAGAATTCGCTGTTTTTCCTAAGAATTCGTGATTCCTTGATAAAAATTTTGCTGTTCTTCACTCAGAATTCGAGGTTCCTCCCTCACATTTCGCGGTTCCTTCCTCGCAATTTGTGGTTCCTCCCTCACAATTGCGGTTCCTCACTCACAATTTGCTCTTCCTCACTCAGAAATCACGGTTTATTCCTCATAAACCGTTGTTTCACACTCAGAAATCACTTTCTCTCTGAGACATTGTGGTTCTTCACTCACAAATTGTGGTTCCTCACTCACAATTCGCGGTTCCTCACTCACAAATTGTGGTTCCTCACAATTCGCGATTTCTCCCTCACAGTTTGTGGTTCATCACTTAGAATTCGCTGTTTCCCCCTAAGAATTAGTGGTTCCTTCCTCCCAAATCGCGGTTCTTCCCTTACAATTCGCGGTTCCACCCTCACAATTCGCTGTTCTTCCATCACAATTCACGGTTACTTCCTCATGATTCGCGGTCCCGCCCTCACAAATCGTGGTTCTTGATTCACAAATTGTCCTTCCTTCCTCACAATTCGCGGTTCTTCGCCTCTTTTCTCTCTCCGTGGAGAACCTTTGTAGAAGACAAAATATGAAAGAAGTCTCTCAAAGAAAAGAACTCTCTCGCTCTCTCTCTCTCTCTCTCTCTCTCTCTCTCTCTCTCTCTCTCTCTCTCTCTCTCTCTCTCTCTCTCTCTCTCTCTCTCTCTCTCTCTCTCTCTCTCTCTCTCTCTCTCTCTCTCTCTCTCTCTCTTTCTTTATTTCCCCTTTTCCCTATCTTTATCTTTCTCTTTATCTTCCCCTTTTTCTTTTTCTCTCTTTTTTTTTCTTTCATCTCTCTCTGACTCTCTCTTAAGAAACCTTTCTTGTTTCGGATGTGCCGTCGGGAAATGAGCGGGCGATAGTATGTGGGAGTGTAAATGTGTGCACTTGTATATACCGTTTTGTATATTTATATGTGAACATAAATATCGTCCTGTACATAGATGTGCGTCAACATAATGCATAATGCCCATTGGTGCCTCAAGTCTGATTAAAAAAGAAACCGCAGCCCCACAATGGCTGGCACCGGTCCTCAAACCACATTCCTTCTAGGTCTCTGAGAAGAAAATTTGGGCTGTTCTTTGAGTTGTATATGTCTAGGACTGTTTCTGTGTCTCATGCCGCCTTCCCTTTTCTTCTTCTTTTGATGGAGGAAATATGATTGAAAAGGATGGAGAGAGCTATTGGGTTAATTCCGAGGACTGAATGCCAGCCTACCGGAGCTGCACTTCAAGATGGAGGTAAGGGTTTTGAAAATGGATATCAGGGAAACGAGTCTCTACCATCTTGCATGGCCAACGCCAACACCAATCATTTGTTCCATGTAAGAACACGCACACATATACATGCATATACAGTGAGGCGAGCGTGTGTTCACACGTGCGTGCGTGCGTACATGCAAATGACAAAATTCTTTAAAATAGGTAACATTTTCCTTTGACTGAATCTAGAATCTAAATGCGTTGTAATTCATCCGACCCAAATACTCTAATTGTTTTTCTGTGACGAGGCCCGAACTCAAAATTTCTTGCTGGAATGTCGGAGACCCTCTTCAACGTTCTTGAAGACCCTGAGAACCTCTAGAGGGCCAACTCCCCTGCGCGTCGTCCAACTAAATAAAAACAACTCAAACTTTTACGAGTTTCTGCTTTTAATGGTCACATACATAACATTGTTATGCGATGAACAAAGTTAGGGAACCAAAAGAGGTCCTCAGGATCATTTCATGTATAAGAAGAATTTAGATAATCAGATTTTCAGTTACATCTGAAGAATGTTATTCTTCACTCGTATTGAACATCTCCCAGTAGCTCGATGGATTGTGTGCCTTGGTCGTGACTGCAAGGGCTCAGGTTCAGTCCCCAATGGCTCCCAGTAACTACCACAGACCCCCGCTATGCGAGCACTTAGGGTAAAGGTGACGGCTTTGGCAGCAACCATGAACCTTGGGCATAATTTTTTCGTCTCTGCACAAGCAGACAGTCAACAATGGAAGGAACGAAGATGGCAAAGATGACCTCAGGATGAGGATGCTTTTGTTATTTGAAGACTCAGGCTTGACTCGAGAGAAACATTTTAAAGCGGAGAGGGTCTCTGTCTGTCTGTATCGCTGTATCTCTATCTGTCCATCTATCCATCTATCCTTCCATCTCCTACCCTTTCTCTCCCACCATCTCTCTCTCTCTCTCCCTCTCCCTCTACCTCTCCCACTCCCTCTCCCTCTCTCTCTCTCCCTCTCTCTCTCCCTCTCTCTCTCTCTCTCTCTCTCTCCCTCTCCCTCTCCCTCTCTCTCTCTCTCTCTCTCCCTCTCTCGCTCACTCTCCCCCTCCCCCCCCCCTCTCTCTCTCTCTCTCTCTCTCTCTCTCTCTCTCTCTCTCTCTCTCTCTCTCTCTCTCTCTCTCTCTCTCTCTCCCTCTTTCCCTCTCTCTCCCCTCTCCCTACCCTCCACTCCTCTCTCCTAACTTCCACTTTTCTTTCCCTCCACCCTCTTCTCTCACCCTCCCACTATTCTTTCCCTCCTCCCACTGCTCTCCCTCCCTTTATCTCTCTCCTTTACTTCTCCCTTTAATAACAGACCATAGTGGTAGAACTAAATGCATGGTCTATCACAATATGTTACCGGAGGGCGCGTGTGTTGGCGGGTATGCAAGTTACACTTACACCTTGCTTGAGGAGACGAGCCTGTTATTTTGACCTTAATTCGTTAGTCCAATAATAGCTATGACGTAAATTTTTAGTCAGGCAGTTTACCCCTAAACTCCTTTACCCGTTGACGAACTTTGTTTATTCTATTAGATCCTGAAGAGGAATATTCTTATCTGTCTTCAGGCGATTTTATGTGGATGAAGGAAGCCACCTGGCAATCTCCCAGGTAGACTGAGGGCACATTATGCATTGATTACACCCAGATAAGGGACGGGCTAATGATTTTAACCACTCTGGGTCGTCTCTGAACTGACCCTGCTGACAAGGTCATCTTCCGGTGCGTCACCGAAGAGCGTCAAGTGACGTCAGCATTTTTTTTATTCTATTTTCATCTATTTATCTATTTATTCATTTAATATTTTTTATCTTGTTTATTTTTGTTTATTTTTATTTATTATTATTATTATTATTATTATTATTCAATTTATTATTCATTTTATTATTTGTTTTATTTATTTATTTATTTTACTTTATTATTATTAGTAGTAGTAGTAGCAGTATTGTTATTATTATTTATTAATTAATTTATTTATGTATTTATTTATTTATTCATTTATTCATTTATTTATTTATTTTTATTCATTTATTTATTTATTTATTTTTTGCTGGAGCATCACCTGTCCGGACTTAAACCTTGCGGCCGTCCGGGTATGGGACATGTTACTTGTCTTTTACCGGCACCATCGAATCATACTGTTGGACGCGGTGTGGTCTAGGGATGTCTCTTGATCTTTCTCAGAGACAGGGATCTTGTATGTGTTTTCGCTGCCTAAATCTCATATCCGTACTTTTAAACATTACGTCATTAGGGAGTAGAATTTTAACTTATTTTCTGGATCTAAGATCACCTAGCTTACTGGCTTATCTATGAAATCTGACTTTGTATTTTAGAAACAGCCAATAAAGTTAGTAAATTTTCCTTTTATATATGTATTTACTTGTTCATTTATTCATTTTATTCTATTTTGTTGATCTACAAACAGCCAATAAAGCTAGTAAAATTCTACTTATATATTCATTTATTTATTTATTCATGTATTAACTATTCTATTTCATTTTATATATTAATTGGGGTGGAAAGTGTTCGCTGTAGGAAAGTAACTACGGACATAGGCATATATATTTATTTATTTATCTATTCGACGTCATAATTATATGCCAGACAACTTGATGACGAAAATTTGCATATATATATATATATATATATATATATATATATATATATATATATATATATAATATATATATATATATATATATTTATATATGTATATGTATTCATTTATCTATCTATCTGTTCCTTTCTTCTTTGTGGTGGAAAGCTTTCGCCAAGGCTGGAGAAAGGTTTAAAAATACGAACATATGCATCGGTAGGCGCGCGCCTTGCCGAGGCGCTCTGTGCCTCCATATGCCATTGCCAGTCGTCTAGTCCTTGACTTCAGCGTCAGAATCCCTGGATTTATGAATATCGCGACAGAGGCAGATAAATCTTTCTTAAGATCTTCACCGGATTCACGTCCTTTTCTGACGTAGTTTGGTTTCTTAAAGAAATTGTGTGTGTGTGTGTGTGTGTGTGTGTGTGTGTGTGTGTGTGTGTGTGTGTGTGTGTGTGTGTGTGTGTGTGTATGTGCTTGTGTGAGTATGTAGCGTGTGTGAGTATGTAGCGTGTGTGAGTATGTGTGTGTGTATGTGTGTATATATATATATATATATATGTGTGTGTGTGTGTGTGTGTGTGTGTGTGTGTGTGTGTGTGTGTGTGTGTGTGTGTGTGTGTGTGTGTGTGTGTGTGTGTGTGTTGTGTGCTTTTGTGTGTGTGCATGTGTTCCTGTGTGCTTGTACATGCGTACGTCTACTCAATGTACAGTATATCATTATATATCTATTATGATGTTCTTGAAGATGTTAAAAACCCGTGTTATGTATCCTTTATTATTCATTCATTTTTTTATCTATTTATCGTATTAATGTGACACGCTTGAAGATTCACCACAGGTCAAAGGGAGCAATGAGGTGGTTAGGCGGCTCGCAAATGACGCATCCTCTGAACATATTAAGGTTCTTTTTCGTACAGGGAACTACTTCTTTGCTGTACTAAAGGACCTGTGAGTTGGAGCACCTTTTCATGTGTGCGCCTTTCCGTATCTGTTTCTTTCAGCCTCTCTGTCTGTCTATTGGTCTGTTGGTCTGTAGATCTTTCTGCCTTTGTCTATCTCTCTGTCTCTCTGTCATTCCGTCTCTTCATCTGTCTCTTAGTTTCTCTGACTGTCTGTTTGTCTCTCTTTCCTCTCCATCAATCTCTCATTCTCACCCGGTCTCCCTTTCTCTCTCTCTCTCTCTCTCTCTCTCTCTCTCTCTCTCTATATATATATATATATATATATATATATATATATATATATATAGTGTGTGTGTGTGTGTGTGTGTGTGTGTGTGTGTGTGTGTGTGTGTGTGTGTGTGTGTGTGTGTGTGTGCATCCCCCCTCTCTCTCTCTGTTCTCTCTCCTCTCTTTCTCCCTCTCTCTTTCTCTCTCTCTTTCTCTCTCTCTCTCTTTCTCTCTCTCTCTCTTTCTCTCTCTCTCTCTTTCTCTCCCTCTCTCTGGCTCTCTTTTCTCTTAATTTTTTCTTTTTCTTACAAAAGGCTAATCACTGGTCGTGAAAAAAATGTTTCTGCCCACGTCATTTGCTGAGGAAATTTGGATTTTTGTTTTCTGGAATTTTTGTCTATTCCTATTTCGGAAATGTAAACAAATGTAATTAGAATAAATGTCCAAGAACGAAAAATAAATTTTTCACGCAGAGAATGGACTAGATAGTGTATTCCGCTCTGAAATCGGACGACTTTATTCAGATATCGGAAGACGCGAGGATTCAACGTCACAATTATATACTAGACAGCTTGATGACGTATTTCTCCTTCGTGACGTTACACGATTTAAATCAGTTGTTAGGGAGAAGACATCTCGGCCTTTTAGGGAATTTTAGGGATTTCGCAGATGGGTCAACCCAGTGATTCTCAACCTTGGTGGGTGCCATAGGGGGCCCTTACGGGAGCCCTGAAGGGGTCCATGGGGGGCCCTGAAGGGGTCCATGGGGGGCCCTGAAGGGGTCCATGGGGGACCCTCAAGGGGTCCATGGGAGGCCCTGAAGAGGTCCATGGGGGGCCCTGAAGTGGTCCAATGGGGGGCCCTCAAGGGGTCCATGGGGGGCCTCAAGGGGTCCAAGAGGGGCCCTCAAAGGGTCCATGGGGGGCCCTCAAGGGGTCCATGGGGGGCCCTCAAAGGGTCCATGGGGGACCCTCAAGGGGTCCATGGGGGACCCTCAAGGGGTCCATGGGGGGCCCTCAAGGGGTTCATGGGGGGCCCTCAAGGGTCCAT
>NC_134805.1:36088965-36098965 GCF_046742065.1 Oratosquilla oratoria | reverse complement strand
TGGGGTTGTAAACATAGGTGGGCTGGTTGGGTTGGGGGGAGGGTGAGGGGGGAGGGGGGGGGGGGGGTGGTGAGGAGGGGAGGGGGATAAGATGGGGAGGAATTACGGGGATAGGAGGAGGAGTGAAAAGGAGGGGGGAAGTAGAATAAGCAATAGGAAGCATTAGGAGAAAGAAGGATAGTGATAGACAATAAGAGAAAGAAAGAATAAGAGAAAGAAGAATATGAGAATAGAAGAATATGAAGAAAAAAGAAAGACATATGAGAAAGAAGGATACAGAGAAAGAAGGATCAAAGGAAAAGAAGAATTAAGAGAAAGAATAGGAATAAGAGGAAGAGAATAAGAGGGAAGAAGAATAAGAGAAACGACAGGCTAAGAGAGGAAGAATAATGCGAAAGAAGAATAGGAGAGAAAGAAGAATAGGAGAGAAAGAAGAATAGGAGAGAAAGAAGAATAGGAGAGAAAGAAGAATAGGAGAGAAAGAAGAATAGGAGAGAAAGAAGAATAGGAGAGAAAGAAGAATAGGAGAGAAAGAAGAATAGGAGAAAGAAGAATTGGAGAAAGAAGACTAGGAGCAAGACGATGGGATATAGTAGAAAGAAGGGTAAAGAGTAAGAGGAAGAAGAATGAGAGAAAGTAGGAGAAGAAGTAGAAGAAAAGAAGAATAAGAGAATAAGAAGAATAAGAGAAGAAGAATCAGAAGAATAAGAGACAACAAGAATAAATGAAAGAGGAATCAAAAGAAGAGGAATAAAGACAAGAGGTAAAGAAAGAGGAATAAAGAAAGATGAATAAGAGAGAGAAGCGGAGTTGGGGCGGGAAGTGGTAGGAGGAAAGAGGAATAAGAGAAAGCAAGGAATACAAGAGGATGGAATGGATAGAAATAAGAAAGAGAAAAGGAAGAAGAGATAGAATAAGAAAAAGAATGAAGCTGAAAAGGAACAGAAGAAGGCACAGGATATAGAAAATAAGAAAAAGCAGAAAAGAAGAAGGATAGAAAATAAGAAAAAAGAGAAAGAAAGAAGGATAGAAATAAGAAAAAGAGAAAGAAGAAGGATAGAAATAAGAAAAAGAGAAAGACAGAAGGATAGGAAATAAGAAAAAGACTGAAAGAAGAGGATAGAAATTAAGAAAAAGACGAAAGTAGAAGGATAGAAAATAAGAAAAAGAGACAGAACGAAGGATAGAATAGAATAAAAGAGAAAGACAGAAGGATAGACAATAAGAAAAGCAGAATAGAAAAGGATAGAAATAAGGACAATAGAGAAACGAAGAAGGAATAGAAATAAGGAAAAGAGAAAGAAGAAGGATAGACAATAAGAACAAATGAGAAAGGAAGAGGATAGAAATAAGAAAAAGAGGAAGAAGAATAGAAATAAGAAAAAGCGGAAGAAGAAGGACTTAGAAATAAGATAAAGAAGACAGAAGAAGGAATAGAAATAAGACAAAGGAAGTAATGAAAAAAAGGGGGGAAAAATAAGAAATAAGGAAAAAGAGAAAGTAAGAGATAGGATAGAAATAAGAAAAACGAGAAAGGTAAGGATAGAATTAAGAAAAAGGAAAGAAGAAGGATAGAATATAAGAAAAAAGAGAAAGAAGATAGGATAGAAATAAGAAAAAGAGGAAAGAAGAAGGATTAGAAAATAAGACAAAGAGAAAGAAGAAGGATAGAAATAAGACAAAGAGCAAGAAGAAGGATAGCATTAAGAAAAAGTACGAAAGAAGAAGGATAGAAATAAGGAAAAAGAGAAGAAGAAGGATAGAAATAAGAAAACAGAGAAAGAAGTAAGGATAGAAATAAGACAATAAGAGAAAAGAAGAAGGATAGTTAAATAAGAAAAAGAGAAAGGAAGAAGGATGAGAAATAAAGACAAAGAGGAAAAGAAGACGGAAGAAGTAAGAAAAATAGAAAGAAGAAGGGATAGCAGTAAGAAAAAGAGAAAGAAGAAGGATAGAAATAAGAAAGAGGAGAAAGAAGACAGGATAGAAATAAAGAAAAAGAGAAGAAGAGGATAGAAATAGAGAAAAGAGATAAGAAGAAGGATAGAAAATAAGAAAAAGAGAAAGAAGAAAGAATAGAAATAAGAAAAAGAGAAAGAAGAAGGATAGAACTAGGAGACAAAAAAGAGAGAAAGGAAGAGGATTAGAAATAAGAACAAAATGAGAAAAGAAGAAGGATACGGCAAATAAAAACAGAGAAGTAGCAAAAGGATTAGAAATAAGTAAAAGAGAAAGAGAGAGGATAGAAATAAGAAAAAGAGAAAGAAGAAGGATAGAAATAAGAAAAAGAGAATAAGAAGAAGGATAGAAAATAAGAAAAGCGAAAGAAGAAGGATAGAAATAACGAAAACGAGAAAGAAGAAGGATAAGAAATAAGAAAATAAGAGAAAGAAGAAAGGATAGAAATTAGAAAAGAGAAGGAAGACGGATAGAAATAAGAAAAGAGAAAGAAGTACGGATAAAATAAAAAAAAGAGAAAGAAGACATGGATATAGAAATAAGAAAAAGAGAAAGAAGGAGCGACTAGAAATAAGAAAGAGAAAGACAGATGGTAGAAATGAAGCAAAAAGAAGAAAGAAGAAGGGATAGGAAATAAGAAAAAGAGAAAGAAGAAGGATCAGAAATAAGAAAAAGAGACAGAAGAAGTGATAAGAAATAAGGAAAAAGAGAAAGAAGATGGATAGAAATAAGAAAAAGAGAAAGAAGAAGGATTAGAAATACATAGAAAAAGAGAAAGAAGAAAAGGATAGAAATAAGAAAAAAGAGAAGAGAAGAAGGAAAGAAATACAGAAAAAGAGAAAGAAGAAGGATAGAAATAAGAAAAGAGAAGAAGAAGGATTAGGAATAAGAAAATAAGAGAAAGAGAAGGATAGTAAATAAGAACAAAGAGAAAGAAGAAGGATAGAAATAAGACAAAAAGAGAAAGAAGAAGGATAGAAATAGAAAAAGAGAAAGGAAGAAGGATAGAAATAAGAAATAGAGAAGAAGGATCAGAAATAAGAAAAAGAGAGAGAGGAATAAGAGAAAGTAAGCAGAAAAAGAGGAATAAGAGAATAAGAGGAAGAGGAATAAGAGAAATAAGGGGAAGATGTATAAGAGGAAATAAGTGAAAGAGAAAGTCAAGAGAAAAGGGGAATCCAGAGACAAGAGGACTAAGAGAAAGAGGAATAAGAGAAAGAGGATAGAGAAGAAATAAAGAGAAAGAGGAATAAGAGAAAGAAGGTAATAAGAGAAGGGAATAAGAGAAATAAGAGAAAGAGGATAGAATAAGAGGAAAGAACCGATACGAAATAAGAAATTAGAGAAAGAAGGATAGAAATAAGCAAAAAGAGAGCGAGAGGATAAGAGAATATAGAGAAAGGGAATAAGAGAAAATTAAGAGAAAGAGGAATAAGAGAAAGCGGATAAGAGAATAAGAGAAGAGGATTAAGAGAAAGAGGATAAGAGAAGAGGAATAGAGAAAGAGAACAGAGTGAATAAGACGAAAGAGGAGAATAAGAAAAAGGAAAGAGGAATAAGAGAGAAGAGAGAATAAGAGAAATAAGCGGAAGAGGTATAAGAGAAATAAGAGAAAGAGGATAAGAGGAATAAGAGAAAGAAGCAGAAAGAGTGAATAAGGAAATGTGACGAAATAAGAGAAAGAGAGCAAGAGGATAAGAGAAACTAAGAGAAAGAAGAAATAAGAGAATAAGAGACAAGAGGAATCACAGAGAAAGAGGAATAAAGGAAGAAGAGAAAGAGGAATAAGAGAAAGAGGAATAAGAGAAAATAAGAGGAAGAGGTATAAGAGAAATAAGAGAAAAAGGAATAAGAGAAATAAGAGAAAGAAGAGAAAGAGGAATAAGAGAATGCAGATAAATAAGAAGCAAAGAAGAGAAGAGGATATAAGAGAAATAAGAGAAAGAGTAAATAAGAGAAAGAGGAAGTAATAGAAAGAAGGAATAAAGAGAAAGAGGAATAAGAGAAAGAGGAATGCGAGAAATAAGCGAAAGAGGAATAAGAATGAAGAGGAATGAGAGAAATTAAAGAGAAAGAGAACATACGCGCACATAAGCGAAAGAGGAATAAGGAGATAGAGGAAACTCAGATGAAGAGGAATAAGAGGACAACAGACGGACTAAGAGAAATAAGTGAAGGAGGGAATAAGAGAAATAAGTGACAGATGAATACAGAGAATAAGAGCACTAAGTGACGGAGGACTTAAGAGACATAAGCGCTAATAAGTGATGAGGCATAAGAGAAATAAGTTCCCCTCTTCCACCTCTGACCTCTCCCACCTCTCCCTCTTCCACTCTCCCACCTCTCCCACCTATCTTCTTCCACCTCTCCCTAACCTATCCCCACCTATCCTTCTTCCACCTCTCCCACCTCTACCAACCTACACTTCTTACAAACATCTCCCACCTCTTCCAAACTATCCACTTCTTCCACCTCTCCCGCCTCTCACCACCCACCTTTCCTTCTCCACCTCTCCCATACCTCATCCCATCCTATCACTTCTTCCATCCTCATACCCACCGATACAGTCTTCCTCCTCTCCACCGATACCTCCTTTCCTTCTTCCTCCATCTCCCTCCTCTCACCACTTTTCCTGTTATTCCACCTACTACAAACTATCCAACTGATGCACGGTCGGCCTCTCATCCCCACTCCGATACACAATCAATTTCAGTCTTCCTCTCGCCCTCCTCTCCCTCATAGCCTTCTTATACCTCTCCATCCTCTCCAAATCAGTTCAGGGTCACTCCGATCCCTACATATCCCTCCTTATCACTTCTTCCACCTCTCCAACTTACCGCTTCACCTACTTCAACCATACCCCCTACAGATTTACTCACCACAATCCCTTCCTCTATCCTTTCTACCACACCTCGACCTACTTCATTTCTTCGCTCATTTGGCTCCTGGACTTACTCTCTTGGCACCGCATGTGGTCTGATTCCTTGCAATCATGATACAGGGAAAGAAGGATAAGGGAAAGAAGGATAAGGGAAAGAAGTGATAAGAGAGGGTAGAATAACAATAAATGAGAATCAGAGGAAGAAGGATAAAAGAGGGTAGAATACACCTAAATGCCGAATAAGCGACTCCGTCTACCTCTCCCTCCTCCACCTCTCCTACCCGCCTCTCCCTCCTCCACCTCTCCTACCCGCCTCTCCCTCCTCCACCTCCTCTACCTCTTCTACCTCCTCTACTTCCCCCCTCTGCCCTCCCCCTCTTCTACATCCCCGTCCTCCACCTACTTACCTCCTCCACTTACTCCATCTCCCCCACATCTACCTCCTCCTCCTCCTCCTCCAGCTCTCGTTCCTCCTCTCTCTCTCTTCCTTCATCCATCTTTTTTCCCCTCCGGGTAGGACTTTTTACACAATTTTATTCTTCTCATCCCTCTATTCCGTTTTCTATTGGCTCAGTGCGTTTTCTCTCGAAAACTCGGCCGTTTAACTCGTTTTCTTCCATCTCCTTCTCTTTTCCCTTTATTTTCTTTCCTCCTCTTTTCTTCTTTCATCTTTTAATTTCTCCTTTCTCGTTCTTTTATCTTTATTTTTTCTTCCCTTTGTTGTTCTTACTCTTTTCCTTTTTTCTATTCTTTTCGTATGTTTTCATATTTTCCTTTTTCGTCGTTTTTTTTTTTTACATTTATTCCTACTTTTTCTTCAATTTCATTGTTTTTCTTGAACATTTTATGGTTTAAGAAATTCCTTCCCTTATTTATCCTTTACTTAATCATAATTTTTCTCTGTTTTCCTTCATATACAAATTATATTTCTTTTAACTGTATTTTCGTCTTCCTTTTTATTTCTTTCGTTTCCACTTCATCGTCATCAACTTGAATCTCTTCAGTCTCCTACCTCCACACTCCTCTCTCCACATTCCTCCCTCCACACTCGTCCCTCCACACTCGTCCCTCCACACTCGTCCCTCCACACTCGTCCCTCCATACTCCTCCTTCCATACTCCTCCCTTCACACTCGTCCCTCCACACTCGTCCCTCCACACTCGTCCCTCCACACTCTCCCTTCCACACTCGTCCCTCCACACTCACCTCTCCACATTCGCTCCTCCACACTTGTCCCTCCACACTCTTCTCTCCATACTCTTCTCTCCATACTCACCCCTCCACATTCGTTCTTCCACATTCGTTCTTCCACATTCGTCCCTCCACATTCGTCCTTCCACATTCGTCCTTCCACACTTGTTCATTCACATTCGTCATTCCACACTCTTCTCTCCACACTCGCCCCTCCACGTTCGTCCCTCCACATTCGCCCTACCACACTTGTCCCTCCACACTTGTCCCTCCACATTCGTCCTTCCACACTTGTCCCCCCACATTCGTCCTTCCACACTTGTCCCTCCACATTCGTCCCTCCACATTTGTCATTCCACACATCTCGCTTCACATTCGTCATTCCACACTTGTCCCTTCACATTCGTCATTCCACACTTGTCCCTTCACATTCGTCCCTCCACCCTCGTTCCTCCACTTTTGTTCCTCCACACTCGTCCCACCACACTCGTCCCACACCACTTGTCCTACCACACTCATCCCTCCGCACGCATCCCTCCACTCTCGCCCCTCCACATTCGTTCCTTCACGGTTGTCCCACCACAATCGTCCCACCACACTCGTCCCTCCACACTTGTCCTTCCATATTCCCCCCTCCACATTACCCCTCCACATTCCCCCTCCACATTCCCCCTCCACATTCCCCCTCCACATTCCACCTGTATATTCCCCCCTCCACACTCATCCCTCCACACACTGCCCCTTATACTCGCCCCTCCACACGTCCATTATCGTCCTTTCCACCTTTCTCTGTTCTTTGTCTTTCCCTCCTTTCCCTCTGTTTCCTGTCCTCGTAATGTCTCTCATTTCACATTTTGCTTCTCCTTTCCTCTCGTTTTCTTTCTCTTTTTCTTTTAGCATCACCTTCATTCCTTTTAACATGTCATCGTTGCGTTATCTTTTTTTTATTTTTTGCGCCAAGCTTTTGACTTTCGCGAATTTCCTTTTTGCCTGTGGTCGTTTTTTTTTTTTTTTTTAATTCTATTTTCATTCTCCATTTATATGGCCATATATCTTAAAATACACCTCGATTTTTATTCATGCCTAGATATTGCCAGTCTTTTATTATTTATCTTATTGTTTGTCTACTTTGTCTTTTTGTTATTTTCTTGATCACTTTGTACGCCTGCGAACTGACCGTCATGTTGCTTCACCCGTAGTGAATGAAGAATGAAATTATGCGCTGGCATTAGCCAGTACAAGTTTTCTGAAGTCGGTCAACATTTGAGAAGCTTTAATGATGCATGTATATTATGGATAAAAAAATCTCTTACATTTTCATTTTATTTTATTTATTTATTTATTTATTTTGTCTTTTTTCTCCTGTTTTTAGTTATCTTCATTTTTCCTCTCTGTTTTTTTTATTTTTTGTTTTTTATTTTTCTTCCCTGTTTTTCGTCTCCTTTTTTTTTCTTTCTTCTCCTCTTACCTTCTTTCCTCTTCTTTTGCATTTTTATTTCTCTTCTCGTAATTCTTCTCTCTTTTTTCTTTTATTCCACCGTCTCGCCTTAATGATATGATGTTGTCGTGTGTACTTGATTATCATAATTTGCTCTTCATCCCATTCCCGCCTCGTCCTCGACATTTTTCTTCTCGAACGTTTTCGTTTACTTGCCCCCGGAGACCGATCAGCTTACCATGATGCTATCCTCCTACGCGCCGCTGTTCATCTCATTAGTCACCTTCTTCTTCTTCTTCTTCTTCTTCTTCTTCTTCTTCTTCTTCTTCTTCTTCTTCTTCTTCTTCTTCTTCTTCTTCTTCTTCTTCTTCTTCTTCTTCTTCTTCTTCTTCTTCTTCTTCTTCTTCTTCTTCTTCTTCTTCTTCTTCTTCTTCTTCTTCTTCTTCTTCTTTTTCTTCTTCTTCTTCTTCTTCTTCTTCTCTTTCTCTTCTTCTTCTTCTTCTTCTTCTTCTTCTTCTTCTTCTTCTTCTTCTTCTTCTTCTTCTTCTTCTTCTTCTTCTTCTTCTTCTTCTTCTTCTTCTTCTTCTTCTTTCTCTTCTTCTTCTTCTTTCTCTTCTTCTTCTTCTTCTTTCTCTTCTTCTTCTTCTTCTTTCTCTTCTTCTTCTTCTTCTTTCTCTTCTTCTTCTTTCTCTTCTTCTTCTTCTTCTTTCTCTTCTTCTTCTTCTTCTTTCTCTTCTTCTTCTTCTTCTTTCTCTTCTTCTTCTTCTTCTTTCTCTTCTTCTTCTTCTTCTTTCTCTTCTTCTTCTTCTTCTTTCTCTTCTTCTTCTTCTTCTTTCTCTTCTTCTTTTCTTCTTCTTTCTCTTCTTCTTCTTCCTTTTCTTCTTTCTTTTTTTCTTCTTCTTCTTTCTCTTTTTCTTCTTTCTCTTCTTTTTTTTCTTCTTTTTTTCTTCTTCTTCTTTTTCTTTTTTTTTTTTTTTTTTTATTTTATTTTTATTTTTATTCTTTTTCTTCTTCTTTTTCTTCTTCTTCCTCCCCCTCCTCTTCTCCTTCTCCTCCTTTCTTTTCCTACTTTCTCTTTTCCATTTTTATTTTTTTTTCATTTATTCCCTCTGGATGTTTGCTGCTGGCCGAGCGGGTTGGAGCGTCGCTACTTGCGCCGGAGGTCGAGGTGACAACAGTTCGAACGTTGCCGCCAGCGGACCAAGGGCATGGTTAATTAATTTCCACGCTACAAAATCCTCTGTAAGGGGCACCGTGCTAGCATCCTGATAAGGGGGTAGTTCGCGACGATAAACCGATAATTTTTTCTAATCTATTTCCTTTTCTTCGCATGTTTTTCTTTTTGTATCACACGTCTGTTCACTCACCTTTTCTTATCTATAATCTTTATTATCACGTTTGTTTCTTTCACAATTCCTGGTCTTTTCAGACCAATTTTGTGAATAGTCATTGAACAGTAATGAGCAATGGACATGCAAGTTCTGAAACCAAAACTGACGAAAAAAAAAATATGAATTGAACATAAGGAGGAAACGACTTAACGAGGGAGTACCACAGGGATCTGTATAGAACACCCTGAATATAATCAAAAACGTTTGAGGAAGGGAGTATTTTATTATAATAGCCCTTGGATTCAAAGTATACAAATTATATACAGATAATAAAGTCCGTATGTAGCTATCTGCCTCCAGATTAGATTTTTTTTTAATCGTGAGCCTAGAAGCCTCGACCCGGGCCCGAATGATTACGAATCTAATTTGTACTTCCAATCCTGCTGTCTCGGGTTTGCCTCTGGATTTGATTATTTGGAAGACATCTCCGCATTTATGGGTTTATATCATTATAGATTAATGTAATAGCATGTGCTGGTGTAATAAAGGTGCAAAATAGACAAAGTAGCAACTGTTCTGAGGTGATGAATGACCATATTAGGTGTTTTTATGACGCCATATGTTGTCAGTAATCCCAAGTTAGGTCACAGTAAATCTGGGTGAGCTGTTACCACCCCGAAATGCACATCTGCCAAATAATGAACCTGCTACACACTTGCGTATGACGGATGGTACCCCCGAGGGTTGCCTAATGTGGAATTCTGTGAATAAACTACCTCATCTATAACGTGGCCTGTGATTGGCTGATCTCGTTTCGCCCTTATATTAAGGTTGCCAAGTATCTCCGCACTGTTTGAAGCTGTGTAACAGGTTCATATTTTTCCAGAGGTGCGAGACAGAATGGAAACTAAATCTTTGAGAGAATTGTCCATATTTTGTAAACACACTCATTATATGTAGCACACACACACACACACACACACACACACACACACACACACACACACACACACACACACACACACACACACACACACACACACACACACACACACACACACACACACACACACACACACATATATATATATATATATATATATATATATTTATATATATATATATATATATATATATATACACCTAATAAAATTATTCATAACGTCATTTGGTACATGCCCTGGCAGTGGTGATTACTTT
>NC_134805.1:36073965-36083965 GCF_046742065.1 Oratosquilla oratoria | reverse complement strand
GGGATGCGACCCAGAGCGAGAAACAAGTGAGACAAATTGTTCTTTGGAGTCCAAAGAGGAGTTGACACGTCTCCGGAATACGTCGCTCCTGAAGGCGTTCTTGCAGACCCTCCATGAACACAATGCCTCCCCGCTCCTCCTCCTCTTCGCCCTCCTCATCGCTCTCCTCCTCGCCCTACTCCTCCTCCTCCTCCTCCTCCTCGCCCTCCTCCTCCTCCTCCTCCTCCTCCTCCTCCTCCTCCTCCTCCTCCTCCTCCTCCTCCTCCTCCTCCTCCTCCTCCTCCTCCTCCTCGCCCTCCGCCTCGCCCTTCCATTTGCCCTCCTCCTCGCCCTCCTCCTCCTCCTCCTCCTTCACACCTATTCTTCTTCATCCACCTTCAATTTTTCTTACTCGTATTCTTCTTCCTCTTCTTCCTCTTCTTCCTCTTCTTCCTCTTCTTCCTTTACCTGCTATTCTTATTCCTCTTCCTCCTCCTATTTCTCTTCTTCCTTCTAGTCCTCGTCCTCTTCTTCCTCCTCCTTACATCCTCCTCACACCTCCCTCCTCGCTCATAATTTCGTACTCTTCGTTTCTCTTTGCTCACCCCTCACTCTTCACTCCATCCTCCATCCTCCATCCTCCCTACTCCCTCCTCCCACCTCCCTCCTACCTCCTCTCTCCTTCCTCCTCCCTCCTCCCTCCTCCCTCCTTCCTCCTCCGTGCCCCTTTTTTCTTCCTAATCCCTCCTCCCAGTCCCTCCTCCCCCATCTCTCCTTCCTGGGACACTGTCCACACATGGCCTGTCCTCTGTCGGCCAATTGCAGACGTCGCATGGCCCAAAGATTTTGTTGTCAAAACCTTTCCTGGGTCTTCATTGCGGGAGGAGGAGGAGGAGGAGGGGGGTGGGGCGTTGTTGTGACTACTGACCACACTATCTCCATCGCATCCTCTTGCTGTCCAAACTGTTTCCCCTCTTCTACTTCGCCCCTTCCCTCTCTCTCTCTCCTTCTCCCTCTCTCCTTCTCACTCTCCCTCTCTCCTTTTCACTCTCCCTTTCTCCTCACTCTTCCTCTCCCTCTCTCCTCACTCTCCCTCTCCCTCTCTCCCCCTCTCTCCTCACTCTCCCTCGCTCCTTCTCACTCGCTCTCGCTCCTTCTCACTCGCTCTCGCTCCTTCTCACTCTCTCTCTCCTTCTTTCTCTCTCTCTCTCTATCTCTCTCTCTCTCTCTCTCTCTCTCTCTCTCTCTCTCTCTCTCTCTCTCTCTCTCTCTCTCTCTCTCTCTCTCTCTCTCTCTCTCTCTCTCTCTCTCTTTCTCTTTCTCTTTCTCTCTGTCTCCCTCTCTCTCCATTTTTATGTGTTTCACCTTTTATCTCCTTTTCCTACTTATACTTTTAATTGTAAATGATTTCACTAATGCTGCCATTTATCTTCCTTTTTCTTCTTGTTTCCACCGTATTCAACCTCCACTGGCCAAAACCTAAAGCTTACCTTGCTTGTTGTCTTAAACTTCATTGTATGGCTCCTTGTCCTTCCCCCCCACACTATCCTGTAAGCTATTGTTCTGTTGCTTATTGTCCTGTCACCTGTTGTCCTGTCGCTCGTTGTCCTATCACCTATTGTCCTGTTTTCCAGCGTCCTCTCATTTCACCTACTGTTGTTATCCCGTGTCCTATTTCTGTTGTCAAGGCCCTCACTGTCCACCCTCACCTTTCATTGCCCACCCTTCCCCCACGACCGCCTCCCCCACTGCCCACCCTCCTTAAGTCACCCCCCCCTTTTGTCAAGCCCGCTGTTGCCCACCCTCCTCCAACTTTCCACCCTTTCCTCTACTACCCACACTTCCCCACACTCCCCACCCTTTTCCCCCACTGCCCACCCCTTCCCCACTGTCCACCCCTTCCCCACTGCCTACCCTTTTCCCCCACTCCCCACCCTTTCCCCCACTCTCCACCCTTTCCCCCGCTCCCCACCCTTTCCCCCGCTCCTCACCCTTTCCCCCACTGCCCACCCTTCCCCCCACTGCCCACCCTTTCCCCCATTCCCCATCCTTTTCCCCCACTCCGCACCCTTTTCCCCCACTCCGCACCCTTTTCCCCCACTCCGCACCCTTTCCCCCCACTCCGCACCCTTTTCCCCCACTCCCCACCCTTTCCCCCCACTCCCCACCCTTTCCCCCGCTCCTCATCCTTCCCCCCCACTGCCCACCCTTCCCCCCGCTCCTCACCCTTCCCCCGCTCCTCACCCTTCCCCCGCTCCTCACCCTTCCCCCACTGCTCACCCTTACCACCTAATGCCCATCCTTCCTCCCCATTGCTCCCCACCCCTTGTCATGTCTCCTTTGTCTTGTCCTCCACATATTGCCACGTCCTCATCTCTCTCATCTGTTCATTGTGGATGACTGCCTTCATCTCCCCAATCTCTTCATCTGGTTCCCTTAGGCTCTCCGGCTTGAAGATCACCACCACCACCAACTTAGCCGCCACCACCACCTCCACCAACTCCACCACCACCACCACCACCACCACCACCACCACCACCACCACCTTCGGCCACCGCCATCACCTCTCGCCTCCATCACCACAACTGGAAACGTCCACACCAATCACCATAACCACAACCACCACCACAACCACTATCACAGCCACCACAATTACAACTGTAACTGCCATCACAACAACCACCTCAACCACAACCACTACCACAACCACTATCACAACTACAAATGCCATCACAACAACAACCACCTCAACCACAACCACCACCACAACCATAACCACGACAACCACCACCACAACCATAACCACAACAACTAACACAACCATAACCACGACAACTACCACAACCACCACCACCACCACAACTGCCATCACCACAGCTACCACCACCACAACCACAACCACCATCACCACCACCACCACCTCATTTGGGTTCCATTTCCCTCTCATCATCTCCCCTCGCTTATCCCAGAAGCCCTTTGCTTGCCACCCAATCCATTTGGGGATGCAGAAGCTCCTGTGGTGGACTTAATGGCCAGACGTCACTTGTGGTCCCTGTCTTGGAGTCTGACGTGGGCTGAAGACGAATAACCCTTACCTATGTAAGGGCTGGGAGGAGGACATCCCTCGGCTAAATGAAATCGGCTGGTGGATGTAAGAGTGAAGGTGGAGGTCGTTAAATGCAACGAAGGGTTAATACAGTTGAATAAAGTCGCCTGGCTGAAACCGAATTACAGAGACCTGGCACGGGAGAATAGGAAGCGCTGAACATCGTTTTGGTCATCTTTGTCGAGGTTTTGTGTCATGCTGTAGCGAAGTAGGTTCCTCTTCCTTATGTTCGTTTTGTGTGTATAGTTATAAGCGTAACAGGTTGTTGGTAGGGACTTTAAGCAAGAGTTTCTCGAGGTTTTGGGGTGAGACGATATAGAGAGGCGAGGTACTTCCGTCACCGAAAAGTAAACACTCACACATTGCGAAATAGATATAGGTGGGTCACAGCTAGTGTTGATATGGATCAACAGTTACCACCATTCATGTTAGAACCTATCAGGAACTGTGAATCGTGGTGATAAATGGATTCAAATTGGACAAATTTAGATTTGATAAGCAAATAGGCAAGAATTAGTTTACATATAGAGCGGTTAATGAATGGATTAGTTATTTTAAGAGAAGATTAGATAACTTTATGGATGGGGATGATAGGTTGTAATGGACATTGAACTGCCTGGTGTAGGCCTTATGGTCTCTTGCAGTCTCTTTCAGTCTTATGTTTTTATGTTCAAACAAATTCCTGTAGTTTATCACATTGAAACTTGCTGAAACTTGTGAGACAAGCCTCAAATATTATCTAATATTTCATAACATTAGGTGACTCTTGAATGTATAAACTAACGTAGAGATGAATCGGACACTGTTCCTGTGTTAGGTTCGTGTTTGATTTCCTTGAAGTCATTCTTGGAGTCCCGGCGTTTGTCAGGTTGTCTGAGGGTTACATTTCAAGGTCGGGAACAACACTGTTTACCAAAACACTTCTCCAAGCAAGGCCTGTTCTGACACATTTACAAAAGGATTTGCTGGTGGATAAAAATGAACTTGGTAAGAATTGGCGTCTGTCGGCAAAGCTCATTCAAACCTCACCGAGTGAAATCTGTTAAGATGTTCGGTATTAATATGTATGCAAATGCATTTTCTCCGTGATTATACGAATGCATGCGTACACACACGCGCGCGCACACATGCACACACGCACGCGCGCGCGCACACACACACATATACATATACACACACACACGCATACACATACACACACACAAAGGCACACACACACACACACACACACACACACACACACACACACACACACACACACACACACACACACACACACACACACACACACACACACACACAGACACACACACACACAGACACACACACACACGCACACACACACTACTGTGGTCCGGGTTCGAATCTCCCCCAGGGCTGAAATAATTTCAGTATTGCTGTGCAGCAAGTCGTTACTCCAATTCTCGTGGGCGGGAGTTGGGTGTGTCTGCGCGTGTAAGGTCACAGCATTACTAATAGATCAGTCATATATGAGCTCTGAGCTCTCTTCCGAGAGGGTAATAGCTGTCGATCACGAGTCCAACACGTGATCCAAGACCATGGTGAAACACACACACACACACACACACACACACACACACACACACACACACACACACACACACACACACACACACACACACACACACACTACAGGGAGATCTGAACAGGGTTTGAGAATATAGTAAGAAGTAAGAAGACATAGAATTGGTACAAAGGAAGTAAAGAAAGTGGGTTCTGAAAAAGAACTGGGAGTAATGATCACGAAAGACACGACTCCTGGTAAACAGATATTTAAAATTGTCGGAGAAAACTACAACTTACTAAGATCAATAAAGGTGGTCATTACCTTCTTGGACGAAGAAATGGTGAAGAAAATATTATTCACACTGATAAGGCCAAGATTGGAGTACGCAGCGACACTATGAACACCAAGTACTTAAATGAATATAAAGAAAATTGAAAGAATCCAAACAGCAATTACGAAGATGGCCCCAATACTTTCAAAACTGTCATACGAGGAGAGATTGTCAAACTGGAATAACCGACTCTGGAACAAAGAAGAGAAAGAGGTGACCTATTGACCATTTATAGGCATGGAAGTCCTTACTAAATTGGAATAAGAGAAATACAAGGGGACATGAAAAGAAACTCAAAAAGGACAGATATTAAAAGGACTTGAAAAAAAAACAGCTTTCCACACAGAGTGATAGATGCTGGAACAAATTGGATGAAACAATAGTGTGTTCAAACACCATACATGAATTTAAGAGCAAACTAGATACTGCGAGATACAAAGACGGGACCTCACGAGCGTAACTCCCCTTCCCTTAAGATACAAGGTAAACACACACACTCTCACACACACACACACACACACACACACACACACACACACACACACACACACACACACACACACACACACACACACACACACGCATGCACACACACACGCACATACACATGCACACACACACACACACATGCACACACATGCACACGCACACACATGCACACGCACACACATGCACACGCACACACATGCACACACACACACACACACACACACACACACACACACACACACACACACACACACACACACACATCTGCTCCATGGTGTGAAGGTACCGCGCTGGACCGGTAACTCACTGATCAGAGTTCGGGTTCCATTGCTGTATTTGTAAATCTTTGATATATTATGGGTCATATATGGTTGGCCACACTAGTTCGTATTATTCCCCATCAGCTGGCTTAGTCGGAATAGAATCCTCGAAGCGTGGTGTCTTGCTGAATGTAGTAAAGAGGACTGGAAATGGAAAGCAAAATAGGTCTAGTGGGAGGGTGTCTCCTTTGTGCGCGGGCATCATCATTAGCTTGGCGTGAAATTAATATACAGTACATACTGAGTATGAGGAGACGGTAGATGATATTCTGGTACGTAAATGAGCCTGGGCTATAATTATCTATATATATGTGTGTCAACATGAATGTATATGTGCATATGCAAGTATACGTACGCGTATATGTATATGTATGTTCACATGTTTTTGTTAATAGATACTGAATGGTCTCCAGTACACAGATAATCATCTTATGGACCACATTAACTTACTTGCAAGGGATTGAAATGGAAACAAGTTAATGTGGTTGATAAGATGAAAATGCGTGTGTGTGTATGTGTGTGTGTGTGTGTGTGTATTTTCACTTGGTCTTTGGATCACATGTTGGACTCGTGATCGACAGCTATTTCCCTCCTGGAAGAGAGCTCAGAGCTCGTAGGTCCGATCTATGGGTAATGCTATGACCTTCCACACACACACACACCCAACTCCCCGCCCACGAGAGTCAGAGTAACGACCCGAGGCACAGCGATACCGAAATAATTTCGGCCCTGGGCAGGATTGGAACTGGCTACTGGGAGCATTTCTGCTTCCCAGTTCAGCGCTCTACCAACTGTGCCACTGAGTGGTGTGTGTGTGTGTGTGTGTGTGTGTGTGTGTGTGTGTGTGTGTGTGTGTGTGTGTGTGTGTGTGTGTGTGTGTGTGTGTGCACACGTGTGTGCGTGCGTGTGTGTACAGTATGTAAGTCTGCACACCCGAGCTCGTGTAAGTCGTTGGGGATTTGGACACGGCTGGATGATGTAAGTATGTATTACCCGAAAAATATGGAGGTCTTGGAAATTTGTCAGCTCGACAGATAGACAGACACAGACAGACAGACAGACAGGCGCAGATAGACAGACAGACAGACACACAGACACAGACGTACACAAACGACGACAGACAGATAGACAGACAGACGCAGACAGACAGACGTAAACAGACCGACAACCAGCTGGACCATTTGACAGCCGGAGAAAAATAAAGTTTTAGTTAGATATAACCTTGTTTACCAGCTGTGGCACTCGTTTGAATATTTAATTTTTCAATTATGATTACCACTTTATTTCTCCGTGCCAGCCATAGATCATTGGTCCTTCAAGAGGTGCTGTATATCAACTTATTGTAAGTAATATATGTATACCATAACGTATGTGTTTTATTCTTCATTCTGAACTGAACAATACACTGAATTCCATCTTTGTAAGATTAACAGAGTTAACAAAGTATAATCTGTTATCAGTTTAACCATGGCATCCTGCAACATTAATTATCTCGTCATCTCTGATACAAAATTTTCGTTCATCTTCTTTCCTATTCCGCCAGCCTCCTCTCCTTCTTTCCTCTTCATGTTCTCATATTCTCCACATATTCTCTTTTCTTTTCCTTTTTTCTCCTCTTTTCCTGGGCTCTTCTACTTTTCTCCTCCCCTTCTTCTCTCCTCCCCTTCTCCTTTCCTTCTCTCCCTCTTCTCCACTTCATTTCAATTACAAAATCTCGACACGTGAGTCTCGTTCCTGGCCTCCAATGGCTTCAGCTTCATCAGCAGACTCGTTTTTTTCTGCAATGCTTTGTATCTTCACTTACATTCTTTCGATGAACCTCTGTCGGGAGCTCTATGGCCTCCTCAGCTTCTCTTCTAATGATCCAGAATGTTCGTTAATGATAGAAAGAGATTTCCTTTGCAAGATCCTGCAGTTTCTTCGTGTGTATATGTATATGAGTGTATAATATATATATATATATATATATATATGTTTCATTAAAAGTGATGGCTAGTTGTGCATTAATAATTTTCTTAATGGTATTTTCCATATACCTTATTAAGGATTTGTTTTCCTTAGGAAGGAAATTTATGACTTGGCTGTATGTAGTCATATTAGCTAGATCGCGATTTCGGGTTCAAGACCCTTCTTCAGTAGCTATAGGGATAAGAATTAATCCAAAGATTCTAGTAAAGATCTAAGTTTTATACTAGAGTTACTATACTTGCTAATCACTGGGGGAGGTCACCTGGTATTACGGGCAGGGACGAAATGTCACGTGCGCTAGGGAGCCTCCGGGTTTGTGTTGTGGCGGAATGTGGCGTTTTGTCTCGTAGTTGGACGAGTGGCGTTTTGTCTCGTATTGGCGTTTGTGGTGTTATGTCTCATGTTTTTATTTGTAACGGTTTGTCTCATGCTTGGAAGGGCTTTGAGGTCTTCTGCTTGTACATTTAGGTTTGGGCTCAACTCTTTAATATACAACGCTTCTAAAATTGGGAGGCGTCTATCGTCAGTACATAAATCCAAAATCTCGGTGTTTTTCTCTAGTGTCTCTCTTACTAGTGTTATGCCGTGGGCTTCTCTTAAATGATTTTTAGGGGCTCCAGATGTCAGGTGGTATGAGAGGCGACGGGATAACCTCATTGTCGTCATGCCAATATAGGTGGATGGGAGGGCTTCACAGTTCCCTCGTGTACATGTGAACCTATAGATAGCATGAGATTTCTGAAGTTCCTTTCTCTCTTGTAGGGGGCTGTTTCTAATAAGAAGGTGGCTAGTTTTCTTAGTTTTATAATAAATCACTAGATTTAGTATTTTTTCTGGATTGACTGGTTTAATGTTTCTTTTTATAATTTGCTTCATAATGCGTTCATCTTCTTTGTAAGCTGACGAAAAAGTGGATTTATAATATATGTTGATTTTCTCTTTATTTTGTTTATCATTGTTGTTGTTATGCCAGCCGTCCATTATTTTCTTTGTTTGAAAATGTATCTCTTTTTCATTGAAGCCGTTATTGATCAGAACTTGAGTGGAACGTTCGATTTCATCATGCACTTGTGTCCATGTGCTGCAGTGAGTTAGTGCTCTTCGAATATAGGCACTGATGGTAGAGTCCTTATATCTTTGAGGGCACTCACTGGATCCATTAAGGCAGTGTCCAGGGTTAGTGGGTTTTGTGTACACTGTTGTATTAAAAGAATTTTCATTTTGTTTCACTAAGAGGTCGAGGAAGGGTAAAGCTCCGTCAATGCTATCTTCCATAGTGAAAGTGAGTTCAGATGTCTCTTGTAATAGGTGGCGGAGTTTTTCAGCTTCATTGCTGTTATTGGTTTTAATGAAGACATCATCAATGTATCTACAGTAAATATCTGGCTTTTCTGTTTTACTGAATACTTCTTCTTCTACGCAGCCCATGAAGAAGTTTGCCATTAATACTCCAAGGGGGGATCCCATTGCAACTCCATCAATTTGGCAATATTTGTTTCCACGGGGGCAAGTGAACGGGACTTCTTTTGTACAGCATTCAAGCAGTTTACGTAGTGTAAGTTCTGGAATGTCTAGTATAGGTGTAGTGTTATCGTGGTACACTTTGTTGATGATGTAATCAATTGTTCGATCTACGGAAATATTAGTGTATAACCCCTCCACATCAAGAGAAGCGATTCTACCTTTAGCAGAGTTTGCCTTAATAATGTCTAGGAAATCAGATGTAGATTGTAGACTATAGGTGGCGGGAGTGTAGGGAGTTAGAATAGAGCACAGTTTTTTTGGCGAGTTTGTACGTAGGTGCAGGGATTTGTGAGATTATGGGACGGAGTTTATTACCAGGTTTGTGTGTTTTGACTGTCCCATAGCAGTAACCCATACCATACTCTCCTGAAAGTTTATTAAATTTTACTTTGCTGGCAGCATTATTCCCTTCTATAAGTCGATTTACCTTTTTCTTGAGTGATTCTGTAGGGTCTTTGTTGATCTTTTTAAACTTAGATGTATCATTGAGGATAGTATCTATCTTTTCTAAATACTCAGAGGTGTCCATGAGTACGTAAGTTGCCGCTTTGTCTGCTTTCCTGATGGTGATACTATGGTCTGATTTTAACTCTTTTGCGGCCTCAATGTGTTTCTTGTCAATCAAATTGCTGTGATATTGTCCTCTTGATTTATGAGCTTCAGCAATGACTTCTTGTTTGAAAGTGGGCTCAACAATGACTTCACCTTTTTTACATAATTTCTCTACATCATCTATAAGTATTTCGCATTCTGTT
>NC_134805.1:36066465-36068965 GCF_046742065.1 Oratosquilla oratoria | reverse complement strand
ACCGTTTCTCCCTTTCACCCCTCCTCCCCTCCTCTCCCTCCTCTCCCTCCCACCCCTCCTCCCCTCCTCTCCTTCTCATCCCTCCTCCCCTCCTCCCCTCCTCTCCCTCCTCCCCTCTACTCCACCTCCCCTCCACCCCATCTCCTCCCCTCCTCTCCCTCCCACCCTTCCTCCCCTCCTCTCCCTCCCCTCCCTCCTCCCCTCCTCTCCCTCCTCCCCTCCACTCCACCTCCCCTCCCTCCACCCCATCTCCCCTCTACCCCATCTCCCCTCCACCCCATCTCACCTCCACCCCATCTCCCCTCCACCCCTCCTCCCCTCCACCCCATCTCCCCTCCACTCCTCCTCCCCTCCTTCTCTCCATCCCTCCTCCCCTCCAACGTACCTCACCTCTTCTCCCTCCTCCCCTCAACCGCACCTCCCCTCTACCTCTTCCCCTTCTTCCCTCCTCCCCTCAACCGCACCTCCCCTCTACCTCTTCCCCTTCTTCCCTCCTCCCCTCCTCCCTTCCACTCCACCTCCCCTACTTCCTTCCTACCCTCTTCCCCTTCACTCCACCTCCCTCCACCCCACCTCCCCTCCTTTCTTCCTTGCCTCCTTCCTTTCCTCCCCTCATTCCCTCCTTCCTTCTCTCCTTTCCTCCTCCCTCTCCTCCTCCCCTCCTCCCCTCCTCCCTCCTCCTCCTTCTCTCCTCCTCCTTCTCTCCTCCTCCTTCTCTCCTCCTCTCCTCCCTGTCGATCCTCTTTACCTTGCACCTAAACCCAGAACCCGCATTTTTTTTCTCTCTCGAGCACCTACTCCGTCTCCCTCGAGGTTAACCTCAAGTATCTCGTTTCTCTGTCGGTGGGCTGGAGGTTGAGTTTATGGACTTCTTCATCGAATCCACTCCTCCCCAGGGGAAGGGAGGGGGAGAGGGGCGAAGGGAGGGGGAGAGGGGGAAGGGAAGGGAGGTGGGGCGATGGTCCCACCTCGTGTAGTGAAGCCTTAGTCTAGATTTTATTCCCTTTTTTTATTTATTTATTAATTCTATTCACTTGTTTATTTATTTACCTATTTATGCATTTATTTATGTAATGGATTGCAAAAATGAATCAAATAAAACAAACATTTCGTTTAACTTTTAGTTAAGGGAAAATTGTATATTTCATTAGTTAATCATGTCATTCTGAACGCTATTATATAAATTATTTTTTTAAATATAAAACTATTCTTGGAGATGCCCACCCTACCTCCCCCACTCCCCCACGTCCTCATAATTTCTTCCTGAAAGATTCAAATTGCTCTCTTTCTTCCACGATGGTATCCCCCCCCACACCTCAGCCCCCACCCCCCACACCTCTCCTCTTCCTCTTCCCCTCCCATTCCTTACCCCCTCCTACAATACTTTACTCCCCCATTCCTCTCCCTTCCCTCCCTCAATCATCTCCCTCCTTCCCTCACCCCTTCCTCTCCTTTCCCTCTCCCCTTCCTCTCCCTTCATCTCTCCTTCCTCTCCTCCTTCTTTCCTCTCCCCTTCCTTTCTCCTCCCGTCATTCCTTCCCCCCCACCTTCCTATCCCTTCCCTCTCCCTTCCCCTTCCCCTTCCTCTCTCTTTCCTCTCGTTCACCTTTCTATCCTCTCCCCTTCCTCTCCTCTCCTTTCCCATGGCTTTCCTCTCCTCTTCCCCTCCTCTCTTTTTCATCTCCTTTCCCCTTCCTCTCCTCTCCATTTCTTTTCCCCTTTCTTCCCTCTCCACTTCCTTTCCTCTCCCCTTCCTTTCCTCTCCCCTACCTCTCCTCTCCCTTCCCTCTCCCCTTCCTCTTTCCTCCTCTCATTCCCCAGGTCTCTCATTCCTCTCTTTTCCTTGGCTCTCGTCTCCCCTTCCTCTCCTCTCCCCTTCCTTTCCCCTTCCCTTACTCTCCCCTTCTTTTCCTCTACCTTTCCTCTCCTCTCCCCTTCCTTTCCTCTTCCCTTCCTTTCCTCTCCCCTTCCTTTCCTCTCCTCTTCCTTTCCTCTCCCCTTTCTTTCATCTCCCCCTCCTTTCATCTCTCCTTCCTTTCCTCTTCCCTTCCTTTCCTCTCCCATTCCCTCACTCTCCCCTTCTTTTCCCCTTCCTTTCCCCTTCCTTTCCTCTCCCCTTCCTTTCCTCCCCCTTTCCTCTCCTTTTCTTTTCCTCTCCCTCTCCTTTCCTTTCCTTTCCTTTCCTCCCCCTTCCTCTCCTCCATCAGCAGTACCACCACCATCACCACCAATATTTGCACCAATGCTTTTGTCTTTGTCACCACGGCCTTTGCCACCCTTGTCAGTTCACTTTGGAGACTCGAGCGATGCCCCTACGGACCAGAGCCGTGTTTCTCTATTCTGACTCGATTCTACTCAAAGAAAATAGTCATAAAGAAACTTCTCCTACTCTCGGGACTGAGGGGATGGATATTAAAAAAAAAAAAAAAAAAAAAAAAAAAAAATGCAAATTCTACCATCGTTTCCTAATTACCATCATTTACGTCATTACCACTATTGC
>NC_134805.1:36056465-36058965 GCF_046742065.1 Oratosquilla oratoria | reverse complement strand
GGGTGTGTGGGTGGGTGCGTGCGTGTATGTGTACGTATGTATTTGAGTGCGTGTGTGTGTGTGATTCACCATGGTCTTGGATCACATGTAAGACACGGAAGGGAACTCAGAGCTCATATATGACCGATCTATGGGTAATGCTGTGACCTTACACGCACACACACTCCCAACTCCCCGCCCACGAGAGTTGGAGTAACAACTAGCAGCGCAGCGATACTGAAATTATTTCAGTGTATGTGTACGTATGTATTTGAGTGTGTGTGTGTGTGTGATTCACCATGGTCCTGGATCACATGTTAGACCCGGAAGGGAACTCAGAGCTCATATATGACCGATCTATGGGTAATGTTGTGACCTTATACGCGCACACACTCCCAACTCCCCGCCCACGAGAGTTGGAGTAACGACTAGCAGCGCAGCGATACTGAAATTATTTCAGCCCTGGTTAGGATTCAAACCCGGACCGCGCGCCGTAGTGGCGGCCGGGAACTCTAACCACTGCGTGCGTGTGTGTGTGTGTGAGTGTGTGTGTGTGAGTGTGTGTGTGTGTGGGTGTGTGTGTGTGGGTGTGGGTGTGAGTGTGTGTTGTGTATGTGTATTTGTGGGTTCGTGTGCGTACACACTTCCGTGTAACCTTTACACTAAACACTTTTGTTACCATTCCGTAATATCGAGAATGCTGAAACGGCGTAATATTCCTTTCCCAGCATTTACCGGAAAAGTTGGAATTACTTCGGATACGGGAAGTTTTGGGTCCCGCGGCCGCTTGTTGAGTCTGACAGCTCTGGCGATTGTTTTCGTAGTTCACAGCATGAGAGCAGTTAAGTGCGAACACAGAAATACCTTTCATTGCAGTAATGACAACAAACGGAACAATGCTAAACGGCGGATAGAGTGCGGAGTTTCATCAAGAGACCATTTGGTACATAGTATCCTCGGTCATAAAAGATTATACGGTATATGTTGCTAACTTTGAAATACGTAAATGGGAAGACACTAGTGCAGTATATAATGGTTTTCACGTTCCCGTTGCTCATGATTTCGTCAGTTATATAATCGTCAGTTGTTTGTTTGCGAGTAATGTATTAGTATTATGTCTAACACTTTCCTTCCTTCGTTTCTTTGATATAATAGTTAGCTAAAGCCCCCATCACACATTCAAGATTCTCGTCAAATGTTGTGAATTTCAAAAAGCGGAAGACTACTTCCCTTACAGTATTCCAGACTTCCCTAAGGACAGTTCAACAATGTGTTTGATATTCGTATAGGTTTAACTTCTAGTTCGTCATTCTACTCAAACAAACTCATTTGAGTCGCGTAGGTGGGAGAAAGGGGACGGTGGTAATAGACGGATCGTGTCACTTGGTAGGTCCGGGTTCGCTTTCATTCCCAGAAACGAAAGGCAAATGGTTATATATACATACTATATATTGTATATACATACATGTATACATGCGTACATATATACGTACCTGCATACATGCTTACATGCATGCTTACATACATACTCGTACATGGACGCATACATGAATACATACATGCATACATATATCCAAACATACATGCATACATGCATGCATACATACATACATACACGCATGCATACACGCATACTTGCATACGTATGCTACAAGGAAGCATGTATTCATACATGCATGGATATATACATACCCACATGCATACATACACACATTCATACATAGATACATACATACATATATACATACAGACAGACATACGCACATGCATACATACATATATACATACATACATACTTACAGACATACGCACATACATGCAGACATACGCACATACATGCCTACATACATACAGTATATGCGTACAATATATGCATGCATACACATATACACACATACATATATTCATACATATATATATACTGTATATACGCTGAGACGTGACATGTTTAAAAAGGTGGAAAAAGAAGTCACGGATCTAGATCTGAGTTCCAAGTTTATTCCCCTGAAGAAGCGTAAAGCGAAACCGGTGAAGAATAAACTCGGAACCTAGATCTAGACCCGTGACTTCTTCTTCCACCTTTCTCATTTATACATACATACATACATATATATATATATATATATATATATATATATATATATATATATATATATATATATATATATATGGTATGCGTGCATACATGCTCATCTCCTAAGTTCTCTTAAGTTCGATCCCCGCCCAGGGCTGAAAAGCCTCATACCTCTGCAAGCTGGTACCCCAGCACTATTGGGCAAGGTGTGTGTGTGTGTGTGTGTGTGTGTGTGTGTGTGTGTGTGTGTGTGTGTGTGTGTGTGTGTGTGTGTGTGCGTGTGTGTGAGGTCACAACCTTATCCAATTATACATACCGTAGATGTATGCACACTGTACATGTATATGTTCTTCACATTTATACGCACTGCACGCTATTCATGTATACTTTGTATTGATATATGCTTGCATACCTGCGTACATTGGCTTGCTCTTACTCGGTGTGTTC
>NC_134805.1:36023965-36043965 GCF_046742065.1 Oratosquilla oratoria | reverse complement strand
GTTTTTGTATGCTTATATTTGTTTGTCTCTGTCCCTATTTGTATATCACTTATATGTAAATTCACTGCAATTATTTGTATTTATTTTTCTAAATTCTTTGATATGTTAATGTTGATACAGTGCTCCTGTTTTCTGGACATAAGTCATCATGTTTTGTAGATTAGCTTCTCTAAAGGGGATTAGCAACAAAGTTAAGAAAACGAGTCCCTTCTCGTCCCTGTTAGGAAACAATGGGCGAGTTTACCAAAGAGGAAAATAACGAGCCAACCATCAACCGAAGCTCAAAAAAAAAAAAAAAAAGGAAGAAGAAAGAAATCCCATTCCACCACTACAAGAACACAGTCAAACAAGGGTTTGGGATTTTGGTTAGGGACAGGAGGTTTGGTTAGGGATTTGTGTATGGGAGAAGGGCTTTAGCTAAGGAGAAGGGCCTTGGGTGGACTGGGAGGTGTACAGCTTCGATTGGGGGATTCGGTTGGGGAGAAGGAAATTGGTGGGGGAGGAGGGGGAGTTTGTTGGTGGGACGGGGAGTTTAGTGGGAGCAGGAGGGGGAGTTTGGCGGGGGACGGGAAAGTTGCTGGGGGAAGAGGGGAGTTTTGGTGGGGGAGGGGGGGTTGTTTAGTTGGGGCCGGGTGGGGAGTTTGATCTGGGAGTTGGAGGAGTCGGGTGGGAGTAGGAGGGGAAGATTGGTGAGGGAAAGAGGGTTCAGTGGGAAAGGGGGAGTAAGATGGGGGAGTAGTTTCCTTGGGGGTGGAGCTTTGGTGGGGAATGAGCTTTGTTGTAGGAGGGAGTTGGCTGGTGGAACGGGGAGTTTCGTAATGGGGTGATTGGGGGGTAATTTGGTTGTGAGATGAGGACTGAGGGGGGACAGGAGTATCTGAAGGGGCATAACATTATACTGTCTTTACTAGCGCTTCAATCCTTTATGACATAACAAAGTGAAATAAAAGTCACAACAAGAATAAATAAATGAATGAATAAATAAATGAAGAAATATATAAATAGATTAATAAGTAAACAAAAGCAATTAATAACCACCAGGAAGTGGCAATATCACATAGCATATTAACAGAATAAAAGTCGTATCAAAAATCTGTAAATACGTAAATAGATAAATAGTTAAATAGGTAAAATATGAATAAATGGAAAGTAGATGAACAAATACAAAAAATAAAATAAAGCGCATTAACTGCCACCATGAAGTGACGTCAGAGATCACGTGACAGGCGAAGATGTGCTTTGCTCAGTTGGCGAACAACAAATGGTCTTTTAACGACTGAGCGACTCGAGTAAGTCTTTGTGTCTTTTGGGGCTTTTTGCTTGATTGCAATGGTCTTACAAACTAGCAAAGAGTTTAACGACGTTCTTGGTCGTCCTCGTTACCGGGTGGTTGGAATTGGCTAGTTTAGAGTTTAAAAGTGTTGATGGACAAATGATTCGATTTGTCGCAACGCCTCTTGGCGTTGAGGACGAAACAGACCCTCAAGTAATTTAATTTATATAAATTTGATTTTGTAATTAGCGTGTGAAGTAATGGGTATTCCAAGAAGACATAAAGGCTAGGAAGCGAGTCTTCGCGCACGCACACGTGTGTGTGTGTGTGTGTGTGTGTGTGTGTGTGTGTGTGTGTGTGTGTGTGTGTGCGCGTGCGTGTATGTGTTTGCATGTGTGTGTGTGTTTGTGTGTATGTGTGTGTTTGTGTGTATGTGTGTGTGTGCGCGCGCGTGTATGTGTGTGTGTGCGTGTGTGTGAGTGCGTGCGTGTATAATATATATATATATATATATATATATTGTGTGTGTGGTGTGTGTGTGTGTGTGCGTGTGTGTGTGTGTGTTTGTGTCAGCATGTGTGTGTTGGCATGCGGATGTGTGCGTATGTGCATTTAGTTGCGTGTGTGTATGTATGTGTGTTTGGGTGTGTGTAAGCGTGTATGCGCGTGTGCGTGTATCAAAAGTCGAACGATTTGACGGCGGATCAGTTTTCCTCAACAAATGAGATGGACTGACGACATAATCATCTTGCGTCAGCCAGAATAGAATATGTAAATGGAACGAAGAAATAGAAGAGGAAGAAGAGGAAAAGGAAGAACAGGAAGGAGAGGAAGAGGAGGAAGAAAAAGATGATGAAGAAACTGACGATGAAGATGATGAAAAATAATATGAAGATGAAGATGACGATGATGAAGATGACGGTGCTGAAGATGACGGTGATGAAGATGACGGTGATGAAGATGACGATGATGAAGATGATGAAGATGACGATGATGAAGATGATGAAGATGACGATGATGAAGATGATGATAATGAAGATGATGATAATGAAGATGATGAAGAAGATGCTACTGAAGATGCTGTTGATGATGAAGAAGAGGAAGAATAGAAAAAAGATGAAGGTGAAGAAGAGGAAGAATAGAAAAAAAAGTGAGAAGATGAAGAATGTGGAAGCTTGGCTGATTGTGGGGGAGGGAATAATTACTCAAGAATGTTCGAGACTTCGGGGTGATAATGGCGGGGACCAAGTTTTGATTGTTCCAATTCGAACGAGGCTCAAATCGGAAAATGCTAAGATGGCGTTGTAAGGGAAAAGTTAGTAAGGGCGAATTGAGCGAGTTGGAACAAAGAAGTTAGGCCTTAATGGCTATTGTTTTGGTTTGGGCAGCAGGTCCTGGCTACTACCCCAAAGCTGAATAGAATTGTCTAGAGTTAAACAATAAAATCAACTAAGTTATTTTTTCTTTTAGTGATTGCCTAAAATATAGCTTTCGTCTTCAGTTAGATGAATTGGAAAAGAAATGTATTAATAGAATAAATTAACGAATAGATAGATCAATAACGAGTCAATATCATAGTAGTATATAAAAACTATAGTTTGTAGAAATAATCGAAATGTAAAAATGTTGCATGACGTCACAACTGAAGACCAGCCACTCAGAAGAAGAGACATGACGTCTCGACAGAGGACCAGCCAATCAGAAGAGGAGACATGACGTCACATTTAAAGACCAGCCAATTAGAAGAAAAGGCTACAACAGAGAAGAATTGTTGAAGACAGTTGAGTATAATATTAAGTTGTTAAATGGTGAGCATCTAACCGCCGAATACTAATAAAGGCGAAGCCGAGCCCCCGAAGAGCCGGGACGGGCACAGCCCGGGGTTAGTGTAGGTCAAATAATGTATCTGTTGTCTGAACCTTGACAGAAAAATAGATAAGTGAATAAACACATGATTAGATCATTGTACTTAAACAAATGACTAGATGAGATAAAACAATAAAAATCTAATGTTAGACGGTGTCATTCATCTGAGGGACAGCTGGACTGAAACCAGAAAAGGGGGAAAGGGGAGACGGGCAGGGGTCACGGGGAAGTCGATATTCGAAATCCTTCAATTTAGGAGCGGAGTCAGACCCCTAGCATCTACTAAACATGTGCATAAAACATGATGTAATTTTTATGATACATAATTCAATTAGACGCATATACAGGAAGATGTAAGGCTATCTACCATGGGAGAGAGGTTGGTGCTATAAAACATACAGTCAGGTTCAGCCTTAATGATCCACTGCATAACCGGGTTATCCCCTGAGGGGCAATAAAGATTTGTACCTCACCACGGTGGTCAGAAGTGTGTGTTGGTATGTTGGAATGATTGTGATTATGAATGAAATCTGAAATCAGTGTAATCTGCTCGGTTATACTGATTAGGTTCTACAATAAAAATATATACTCTGAGGATATCGTAATAGACGAAAACGTTTAGTATTCCAAACTTTAATTTCCTTGTGGTTTGTGCATGATCATTTAGTCACGCGATTTTTGTGGTTATTTTTGCAATATATATATTTGTATATATGTGTGTTTACACACACACACGCACACACACACGCACACACACACACACGCACGCACACACACACACACACACACACACACACACACACACACACACACACACACACACACACATATATATATATATATATAAGTAAATATATATATATATATATATATATATATATATATATATATATGCGATGCTGAACCAGCGCACTTCTGATATCCACCATTGTGGAGAGGGGTTTGAAAGCCGTGAAAGTGCTTTGCACTTACCGGGTATTGAACTCTGATCTTCCGCGTTCCGAGGCAGAAAAGTTATCCACTGGTCATTATCTAGCTTGGAACAAACTTTCACTTTGGTACTATGATAATGTTCCGGAGGTATTATGTAAATAATATATATATATATATATATATATATATATATATATATATATATATATATATATATATATATATAATATAATATAGTGTTATTTCACTCAGCTTTGGAGGACCACTAAGGATTCTGTTTTGGATGCCGCCAGATGATTTTATTCAGCTGTGCAGAAACTCCTGACCCATATAGTGTCACTTTCTTCGTTTAGCGTTAGCCAGAATGAAATACGTAAAGTGCGTCAACCTAACAGAGGAGTTAATGAATATTAATGAAGATGGAAATTGGAGTGATTGAGCCAAAGTTTCTCTCTGCTCTCTTTCTCTCTCTCTATCTCTATATCTATCTCTCCTTGTCTCTCATTTACTCACTCATTCACTGACTCAATGTCTCTCTCTCTCTCCCTCTCTCCCTCTCTCTCTCTCTCTCTCTCTCAATATATATATATATATATATATATATATATATATATATATATATATGTTATTCACTCAGTGACTCAATATCTTTCTCCCTCTCTATGTACCTATTTCTATAACTCTCTCGTTTATTCACTCAATGACTCAATCTCTTTCTCTTTCTCTCTATGTATCTATATCTCTATCTCTCCCGTTTATTCACTCACTGACTCAATCTCTCTCTCTCTCTCTATATATATATATATATATATATATATATTATATATATATATATATGTATCTATGTCTCTATCTCTCTCTCACTTATTCACTCACTGACTCGATACCTCTCTTTCTTCCTTCTTGATTGCATAGCAGCAGATGGTTAAGGCCTGGCAAGAAAGTAAAATATTCTTGAAAGAACTTGAGGAACTGTTTTCGACACATCTGACCGCGACCTGATTTTTTTTTCTTTTCTTTTTTTTTTCTTTATACAAACTTGAAAACCAAGTAGTGTGATTACGGCGACAATGACCCCACTGCGGAGGTGTATTAAATCGTTCATGTGTTCAATCTCGTTTGTTGCTCGGGGCTTTCTTCGTGTTCGTGAAGTGCGAAAGCAAATGTTTGCAAGAGGAACAAAGTTTGTTAACAATTTTATTCCCGTGGTTTACACGTTTTTTTTTTTACGGTTCTTTAAATGAGTTTTGCGTACTGTTATGATATTTTTGTGTACGTATGTGTGTGTGTGTGTGTGTGTGTGTGTGTGTGTGTGTGTGTGTGTGTGTGTGTGTGTGTGTGCTTCTGTTTGTGTTACTTGCGTGTGTGTGTGTACGTATGTATTACATGAGTGGAGATGATTGTAGTATAAAAAAGAACCCTACATGATTCTGGCCCCAAGTGTTGTAAATATATATATATAATATATATATATATATATATATATATATATATATATATATATATATATATATATATATATAAATTAACAGCCTTATGTCGTGTGGTGGACAAATATAGAAAATGTATAAGACATTGAAATGAGTATAAATATTCACAAAGTGGCAATTACCTACGGCCGGTGCCGTGAGCTAATTGATGTTGAACCGTGGGAAGTCTTCCTTAGACTCTTTGTCCCCATCGGAAGCGGCATCGTCCAAAGAAATTAGATGTCCGGGATGAGATGTTGGAGATTACAAAGTGTTTGAGCCGAGGACGAGAACCTTCCTAAACCATCCAACCTATGGGACTTTCATCTCTCCCTCACTCTTACTCCTCTTTTCTCTCTCTTTCTCTCTCTCTCTCTCTCTCTCTCTCTCTCTCTCTCTCTCTCTCTCTCTCTCTCTCTCTCTCTCTCTCTCTCTCTCTCTCTCTCTCTCTCTCTCTCTTTTCTCTATTTTTCTCCTTTATTTTGTCCTCTTTTTCTCTTTTTCTCTATTTTACCTCTTTTCTCTTGTCATCTTTTTCTCTTTTCCTCTATTTCCTCACTGTGTTTTTTTTCTCTTTTTCTCTATTTCATCTCCTGTGTCTTGTCCTCTTGCTCTTTTTTCCCAATTTTTTCTCCTTTCTCTTATCCTCTATTCTCTTTTTCTCTTTTCCTCTTTATTTTCTCGCTGTGTTTGTCTTTCTCCGTCTCTGAAAGTGTGTGTACACCTGTATATGTGTGTGTGATTTATCATTATCTTGCATTACGTATTGGACTCGTGATCGATATCTATTTCTCTCTCTTCAGAGAAAAAAAAATAGGCTTAAAAACCATAGAACAAAAATCAATTAAAACGTTTTGGGGTTTAAAAGAGTGATAAATAAAGAAAATTGAGAAGAAAAGAGCAAGAAAGACATTCCGAAGCTTAAGAGAGACTTCAGAAAGAGAGAAGAAGAGGGAAAAAAAATAGTGAGAAAGATTTCTTGATGTAAGCGCAACAGCACCGCATAAAAGGGGGTCTAGCGATTTGCATTCCGGTGAAAGGAGGAGACCGGTTGAGGAGATGATGATTCGAGTGGGAAAGAAATTTGTATGAGAAAATTGTCCTGGAAAGGAAATGACAGAGAAGTTGAGTCGGTTGAGTCATGGATAGAAAGAAGAGAAATGAAGTTATAAGAAGATAAATAATTCTTATAGTAGTATGAATTGTCCTATCGTATTCTGAATCAATCAACATAATTCTGAAATGTCTTAGTGTATCTCTGTACCGACGAACAGCTAAGTTACTGTATTTTGGTCGTATGATGAGGGAAAATAAAGGCTTACTTTATTTCAACTATGAATCATCCTATTGTGTTCTGAATCAAATTCGTTCTGAAATGTCTTAGTATATCATTGTTCCAAAGAACAGCTAGATTACTGTATTTTGGTCTTAGGATAAAGGAAAATAAAGTCTTAGTTTATTTCAAGTCTTGGGAGTTTTCTTAAGCTGATTGAAACTGTCAAGTGGAAGCTAGAATAGGATTATGAAATAATGATTTGTTAATGGAAATAACGCGTTTCTTCTTCTTCTTCTTCTTCCTTCTTATGCCTTCTTCTTCTTCCTTCTTCTTCTTCTTCTTCTTCTTCTTCTTCTTCCTTCTTCTTCCTTTTTCTTCTTCCTATTTCTTTTTCTTTCTTTTTCCTCTTCTTTTTCTTTCTTCTTTCATTTTCTTTCTTTCTCTTCTTCTTTTTCTTTCTTTTTCTTTTTCTTTCTTTTTCTTTCTTTTTCTTCTTTTTCTTTCTTTTTTCTTTTTCTTATCCTTTCTTTTTCTTCATTTTTTTCTTTTTCTTCTTTTCCTTTCTTTTTCTTCTTTTTTCTTTCTCTTTCTTCTGTTTCTTTTTCTTCTTTTTCTTTCTTTTTCTTCTTTTTCTTTTTCTTCTTTCTCTTTCTTTTTCTTTTTATTCATTTTTCTTCTTTTTCTCTTGTTCTTTTTCTTTCTTTTTCTTCTTTTTCTTTTTTTTCTTTTTCTTCTTTTTATTTCTTTTTCTTCTTTTCCTTTCTTTTTCTTCTTTTTCTTTCTTTTCCTTCTTTTTCTTCCTTTTTTCTTCCTTTCTTTTTCTTCTATTTATTCCTTTCTTTTTCTTCTCTTTCTTCCTTTCTTTTTCTTCTTCCTTTCTTTTTCTTCTTCTTTCTTTTTCTTCTTTATTTTTCTTCCTTTCTTTTTCTTCTTTCTTTTTCCTTTTTTTTTCTTCTTTCTTCTTCAGTGAGTTGGAGCCTCGTGAAGGACGACATCTTACGAAGCAAAGTCAAGAACTGGAGGCGGAACGTTCATCCACATCATCCGGAGTTAACGGAAGTTGAAGCAAACCGTGGGGAGGAGGGTTGATGGAAGGAAGAAGGAGATTACTGAAGTTAACTTGGAGGAGTTGACATCGCGAGGCTAAATATATTTTTTGTCTTCATGGTTTATATAGATAGCCAGGGTAAGTGGCAGTCACCGTTGTAATCCTATGACGCCACGATTCCAGAAATGTGAGTTAAAGTAAATTACAGGAAAATACAGCGATACAGTATGCCAGCAGATCATTCAGCACAGAAAGGATTGAAGAAAAAAAGAAAAAATTAAATGAATAACATATATATATATATATATATATATATATATGTGTGTGTGTGTGTGTGTGTGTGTGTGTGTGTGTGTGTGTGTGTGTGTGTGTGTGTATTCACTTGGTCTTTGGATCACGTGTTGGACTCGTGATCGACAGCTATTTCCCTCCTGGAAGAGAGCTCAGAGCTCGTAGGTCCGATCTATGGGTAATGCTATGACCTTGCACACACACACACACGCCCAACTCCCCGCCCACTTTAGTTATTTTGTTAACAATTACCACCTTTTTGAATGAAATGTTGGGAGTAGTTAGATGTGAATTTAATTTGATTTTTGGTTAGTCATTCAGAGGCATTGTTGGTATATTCATTGTAAAGTTATAAAGTGGCTATTCCATCTGTCCCTATTTGTGTGGCTAGGATTTGTTTTGTAAAAACTACTTAAGCTTTACTATGTCAAGACTGTGAAGATGTATACTGGGGTCAAAATGGACGAGACCTCGACAAAAGAATCAAAGAACATGAAAAAAAATAAGTGAAATAACCACTAAGAAAAGTCGACGGTGTTTCTTCACACCTACCAAATGAACCATCGAATTCATTGGGACAATTCAGCCATCATTTTTTTTTTAAGTCGTATTGTAGTTTCCGGAGGAAAATTGTAGAATCCTCTTTTATAAAATATTTCCCTAATTTTAACGCATCAAAAGGCCGTGGTCACCCAATTGCATCACATCTTTAGCAGTCAATAAATTATCATCAATTGTCAAAGAACCGGAACCTAACAGCCATCGGTCACACCGTTCAGGTCATGTTACTTGAGTCTTCAACCCCTGTTCCTCACTATATACTGACTCTCTCTGTCTCTCTCTCTATATATATATATATATATATATATATTGTACTTTATCACCTTATATATTTATCTCGTGAAACCACAGATCTTGAATGATGAAATATACTGGATATAATTGTGGTTTGTGTGTGTGTGTGTGTGTGTGTGTCGGACCCTGTGTGTGTGTGTGGGGTGTGTGTGTGGTGTGTTTTCGCGCGCGTGTGTGTGTGTTGTGTGTGTGTGATTGTTTGTATGTGGTAATTGTTATCGTAACAAGTACGTCGGTGTTTTCCGTAGCTGAATGTAAATGAATTTGCGAGATATATATATATATAATATATATATATATATATATATACATATATATAAATATATATATTACCAAGGTATCATTTGGTATATATAAAGACATATGAAGATATATATATATATATACATATGTATATATATTATTATATATATATACATATGTATATATATATATACATATGTATATATATCTATATATATACGATATATATACATGTATATATATACATATAAATATATATACATGTATATATATTTATATATGTATATAGAATTCGATATATATATAATATATACATATATATATATATATATATATATGTATGTATATATACATATATGTATATATAGAAGAATATATAAATATGTATATATACATATATGTATATATATATACTCGATATATATGTATATATAATTATATATATGTATATATTTATATGAATAATATACATAAAGGAAGATTTATATATATATATATAAATAATGTATATAATATATATATAGATATATATATGTATGTATATAGAATATATATATATGTATGTATATATAAGAATGTATTTATATAATATATATATATATAATTTATATACATTTATATATATATAGATATATATTATGTGTGTGTGTATGTATATATTTATATAATATATATAATTTATATATATATATATATATATATATATAGAACCTATATATACATATATATATAATATATATATATATATATATAAGAATATATATATATATATATACTGATGACCCACTTTCGGAGAAGAATAAGCGAAGATATAGAAGATCTGTATATATTTCGATCACTTACTGTGATCTTCTTTCAGATCACAGTAAGTGATCGAAATATACAGATCTCTATATCTTCGCTTATTCTTCTCCGAAAGTGGGTCATCAGTATTATTTCACAAATGTGCTACGACATAACTTTGTGATAAAAATAGAGATATATATATAAATATATATATAATATACATAATAATTTATATATAATATATATATATATTATTTATATATACATTTATATAAAACTATGTAATATATCTATATATATGTATATATATATTTATATATACATTTATATATATTAATTATATATATCTATATATATGTATATATATATCTATATATCTATGTATATAATATAATATATATATATATATATACATTATATATATAATGTATATATATCTATATATATATATATATATATAGTATATTTATATGTAAGTATGTTATACATATCTATATATGTATATATATCTATATATTTAAATATATATATAGATCATTTTATATATGTTATATATATTTATATATGTATATATATATCTTGATGTGTATATATTTATTTATATATATGTATACATATTATATATTGTATATATTTATATATAATATAATATATATATATATATATATATATTTATATATATATAATTTGAACGTCTGCTGACCTACTATATCCTTAACGGATCCATTAGATGTGTATGACTAATGTAGGTAACGGTCTCTAACTAGCAAACAGAAGATTTTAATCAAATAAAAAAAACCGTAGATGTTTGGGAATATGTATGACCTCGTAGAGAAGGGGTACAGTATATTGATTTCATTGCCAATAATGTTGATTGAGTCATGGGCTCGATTTTCTTCACCAAGATCTTGGATTGATGAATAACTAACTAAAAACAAATCAGTAAGTTATATAGATAAATATAAAAACATAGAATAGAATTGCCTGCCTTTTGCCCTAACATTGTTTATTTGAACGAAACTATTGAACACGGTACATCCATGATGTGAAAAGAAAATGTATGGATTATTAATTTTATTTACTACAAATAAAGTGAAAAGGCAAATAAGTGAATTCAATGAAATATTAAATTTAACTGCTTTAGATATATTAATCGTAAACAAGTAATTAAATGGAATGTTAACTTTTCTATTTCAGATAGATTTTTTTTTTTGTGAAATGAGGTTTAATTGATGCACTGTAAATGGTGTGGAATTTCAATTTAGTGAATAGAATCATTTGACGTCAAATATCATAAGTAGACAAGAGTATGTCACTTCCAAACGTGTGAATAGAAAAAGAGGGAGGTGTTTCTTAAGTTGAATAAAATCGCCAGGCGGCAGCACGATCAAATACAAAAAAAAAGGAAAATATGATTCTGTATTTATTTTTGTTTTGGATTTCCAGCTTTGTAACTTTATATCATGACATATTTCCCAGCTAATTTTGTGTATCTTGTTTCAGGTACGGTTATGTTTGCTTTGAGGTGCGGTGACGAGGTAGATTTCAGCGGCGAGGTCATACTCGTATATGGTAAGTAGGATTTAATCGCATGTTTGACCTTGACTCTAAGTCAGGGATGGGGAAGCTTTTCTAGTGTCCAAGTGCCAAAATGAGCCAAATCTTTGATACAAATTTTCTCGCGTGCCAGCGGAGCTAGATTATAGGCTAGCATCCCGATAACGTAAAAAAGAAGTGTAGCGTCCGAGTTTTTTCTCCAAGCTTTTAGGGTTTGTAACCCCCAGTTTTTAGATAATGAATTAGATTTTCAATCAAGTCCCAACTCACTAAAGTAGCTTACCCTACCTTGGTTCCAAGCCAGAACTAGTTTTTTCAACACCCTCTCCAACAAAGGGAAACATTTTATCCACAAGAGTTCCCTTGTTGTCCCCTTTTTTAATTAATTTAAAAACATGAAAAAAATTCTTTCCTAGGATAAGTTATAGTTAATTTACAACTACGTAAACACCATTTAAGAAAAAATTAGTTAATGTTCCTCAAAGATTGAAAGGAGAACACAATCTAGGTGTTTATTCGTTCCCGTATAAGAAGTGTGATTACTTGTAGTTTACTTTGGCCAGACAGGGACAGACTCAGGGACAAGACTGAACGAACACGAGACTTGAGGTCACACGGGACGTCTCACTCACTCGTTCAGCACGCTGACCGATCTGGACATTTGCCCCACTGGGATGGGGTCGAGGTCCTACACACGGGATTAAAAAATGACATGAGGAAGACTGTTGAAGCTGCTTATATTAATTCCTATGAAAATAACAATGACAGGGAAGGTTTCGTTTGTTTATCGAAGGCAGTAAGTAAATCGATAATAAATACGATTGGTAAACATATACATGGTACGGGAAAAGGAATCCCCAGACAGACAGCGGGATGACCTGTCCGTGTCCCCGTCTTCGAGTGTATAATTGTAAGGTTCAAGCAGTTTGTAGACAGCTTACTGAAGAAGACCGACTCGGTCGAAACGTATCTATTATGATAAAGTAGTACCCTCTGTCTGTCTGTCTGATTGTTTGTTTGTTTGTACACGAACTTCTCCTAGGGTTTTAGAGATAGACCCCCATAACCATATATATTCTGATACCCTATCACTCCAGGTACTTGGATAACTATATTTCATTTGGAAAAAATATTTTGGTTAGGGTTAAGGGTTAAAGTTAGGAGGTTTATGTAGTATCCCCTGAAGTCGCGTAGTATTTTTGTGACTTAAGAATTAATATTATTAAACAAACCATTGTATGTATCCATAAATATTATTTACATTTGTGAAATTAATGTTGCCACAAACCATGATAGCTTTTGTAAGAAAAAAGCATGTTTATGGAAAATTATTGTATAAATTTACCAAATGTTGAAATATTGGTTCTTTTCATTTAATTTTTGTGCTGGCGGAAATAGTTTATTCACAAACTCCTACGTTTTTGCAGATAAACCCCTATAACTATATATATTCTGAAGATAAATAAACTAGATACATTTCTTCACCTTTCAGCTGTAGACATTTATTGTCAATCCACACACACATACACATGCACATACACACGCACACAAGAGAATGTGTACACATAATATTTGTGTTTGTATGTGCATGTATTTTCAAACTAGGGTTTCCCAACCTCGGGAGCGGGGGCGCCCACCTGGGAAGGGGAGTATTCAAAGCTATATTTAATTAAAAAATATATATTTTAGTTAGAGTTAAGGCTTCAAGTTAGGTGGTTTATGGTGAGGGAACACGCCACTACTGTAGTCCCCCCATAAGTTATTATTTTTGTAACATAAGAATCAATATAATTAAAACCATTGTATGTGTTCATAGATATAATTTATATTTGTGAAATTAATGTTGCCACAAACCATGATAGCTTTTGTAAGAAAAAGTTATGCAAATGTAAAATAATTGTATAATTTTACGAAATGTTGAAATAATTGCTTATTTTCATACAATTTTAGTGAGGCGGAAATTTATTATTTACACAAATAACAACGTCGAGACTGTACAAATTCAAACTAGGCTTAATGACCACCTTATGAGTCGATAGCCTTAGAAAAAAAAAAATATATATATATATATATATATATACAAACTATTCCTAGGTTTTTCCGAATAAACCCCTATAATCATATATACTCTAAAGATAAATAAAGTAGATACATTTCTTAACCTTTTAGCTGTAGGCATTTATTGTCAATCCACACACACACTCACACACGCACGCAAAAGAATGTGCACATGATATTTGTGTTTGTGTATGCATGTATTTTCAAACTAGGGTTTCCCAACCTTCGGGTAGGGGGCGCACATCTGGGAGAGGGAGTGTTTAAAGCTATATTTCATTTGAAAAATATTTTGGTTAGGGTTAAGGGTTAAAGTTGGGTATGGTATGGTTAGGTTAGGGATTATTCACGAACTCGCAGCAACACGCAGGTAATTGGCTAGTAAGCAATAAAGGAGTTCCAGCCCATCTTCGCTTATTCTTCCTCCACCCACACTCTCATCTGTCTAAACCATTCATCCAATATATATATATATATATATATATGTGTGTGTGTGTGTGTGTGTGTGTGTGTATACATATATATCAAGGATTTGTACAAACTTCTCCACTGTCTATGAGTTGAGCTTAGGTCTGTAAAATTAAGTAACGACGTCATTTAGCAGTCGACTTAGTTTTTTGGGAGTTAGATCAACTTCCATGTAGATCTCTGATCTTACGTTATGCAAGACCCCGGTTCGAGTCTCCGGGTAACTGTTGTAATTATTTTGGTTGACATTGGCCGTCAATGGTGATTCTCTTCAGATTATATATATAATATATTATATATATATATATATATATATAATAAATATATATATAATATTATACACGTTTATATATGTATGTATATATATGTATGTATGTATGTATATATATATGTATGTATATATATGTATGTATATATATATGTATGCATGTATAATATGTATATATATATGTATTATATATATATAATGTATGTATATATATGTATATATATATGTATTTAGATATATGTATATATATATATATATATATATGTATAATATAGATATATATATATATATGTATGTGTATATATATATATATATAGATATATATATATATGTATGTGATATATATAGAAATATATATATATGGATGTATTATATATAGATGTATGTATATATATATATGTATATATATAATATGTATGTATATATATATATGTATATATATTTATATATATCTATATATATATGTATTATAAATAGTGAAGGGATTCCGCCGTGTTGCAACACGTGAATAATTTAAATCACCGGTTGGTCTGGGATCAATCTGTGGGTTCAGAAGGAAAGTGCTGGAATCCATTTTAATAGATCATCTTCCAATTATGAAATTCCAAACTGTCAATGGACCCCAGAAATTATCTCAGGATTGTTCACTACAAAAGAAATTGTTAACAGGTATCCTCCCCTTGACCCAACCTCACGTCATCCTCAGGTAACTAGAAAGTAAGGGTATTGGTATTTACTCGTTTCCTAGTTCCTTTTCCTTAAAGATAGCATCATGTTCCCACTTTGTACTACTGAAGAGGATTGCAGTTAGCAGTCGAAATATATAGACTCGCTTATTCAGCTCTTTTTTCCGACTGTGGTGTTAGTTGCGATTTACAAATGTGTTACTACATTTCTCATTAGTGACACACACGTGTGTGTGTGTGTGTGTGTGTGTGTGTGTGTGTGTGTGTGTGTGTGTGTGTGTGTGTGTGTGTGTGTGTGTGTGTGTGTGTGTGTGTGTGTGTGTGTGTGCGTGTGTGTGTGTGTGTGTATGCACATGTTGTGTGTATGTGTATATACGTGTCTGCATATATGATGTGACCCATCCTTCACATATCATCTGAAGTCTTAACAGAAACTTTGGCCATATCGGGGGACAAGATAGTCGTTCAGAGTGATTGAAAATCCCTCCCAGATGCCTATTTCTCCTTCAGCGCCGAGTTGGAAGCCTCCCAACGTTTTCTATTGGTCTCTTCAGAAGGCAACTAGATTTTGACACCGAGGAACCAAAAATAAAAGAGGACAACGACGACGAAGATGACGACGATAGAATTCGCCAAAATTCTAGAAAGGTCGAGAAGAGCACCTTCGACGCAATGAGGAACATGGTTGGTCCTTTCGGGCTTCGGGCTAAGGAGAGGTGATTTGATGCATCTCAATAAGTGGCCATCACCTTGAAGGGAGACCTTTAGTGATCGAGACCCCCTCCAGGGGGCAGAGCTGACCGTCTCAGCTTCGTAAAACCTTCTGTCATTAAAGGGAATAGAATACAGAGCGTACATCACCACATTGAAGAAAAATGGTCCAGGCTTCTTCTTACATAGATTTAGGCTGTGATAGGAGTCTACACCGGAAGACACTTCACCTCAGCCACAGCTATCGCATGTGCCTTTGTGACACCTCGGCAAAGTGACAGTCACCGAAATTCTTCGGGATTCGAGCCCGGGACATCATAGTTACGAGGCGAGATCGAAACCCAATGGGGCACTGGGGCACAACGTCTAACCACGTGGTTCTTCTGAAGGTGGTGGGGAACCCTCATCGCGGGTAGCCTGCTGGGTCGGCGCATGCGCATTCGGTCCCGGGCCCTCCACTTTCATCTCACCCGTGAACCAGTTACGAAGCTTGATGACTTGGCTGAGTTTGGAACCTCGCCTGGCTTGTGTACTAACTGCTGAAACTTTGGGAGAACTTCTGGCAGAACTTCGAAGGAAGCTACCGGATGCAAGACTGCCCGGACACATGGCGGCGCTCGAAGTCTTCAGGCGGAAGATGTTGACAACTTCCCCTAGGTGACTTTTTTCTTATTTATCTCTTTATTTATTCATTTATTTATTTATTTATTTATTCATTCATTTATTTGTTAATTAACTTATTTATTTAGTGTGTGTGTGTGTCTGTGTGTGTGCGCGCGCGCGCGACATTACTCGGTTGTATTCGTCTCTGAATGAAATTGTAAGGAATTAAAATAAAAATACTCACAGCACTTCATTGAGTTCTTAGGGAACACAAAATTTTGGTGGTTGCCAGACAATTTTATTCGCATTACAGCAGTACCCCCACCACCACCATTGAAAACAGATAAAAAAAAATATATAATAATAATATATTTCTTTTACCATATTCTGTACCACACTTCTCTTACACGCTACAAAAAACAAAAAAACAAAAAAAAAAAACCAGTTATAACACGAGTGGAATATTCTTGAAATTTATCATAAACACAAAATTACATCTAATTACCGACTTAACCACGGTTTAGCAACAAAATTACATCTAATTACCGACTTAACCATGCTTTAGCGACAAGATATATTATTACCTAGCCTTCCTGATGGAATATGTTTGAAGTGTTTACATAGTCTGGCTCCTTATTTAACAACCACCTACTCGTTTTCATTCATTAACACCTGAGTATAATTAACTTCTTTATTATACTTGAAAATATTCTATCATACTCAAAATATTTTGGGCATTTTTTTTTTCTTTAATGGAATTGTCTTCATCGTAGACCTCTTTTCTTCTTGAACACAATACATGTTTCTTTCGTCCTGTTCGACTTAAGAATTTGTTTTCTTTTGCTTATTTTAGAATAAAAGAGCCAGGGTGTTTGGGATTATAAGTAATATTTTCAAAGTCTACCATCACAGATGCTCACTGGCCGAGCGGGTTAAAGCGTCGCTACTTGCGGCGGAGGTCGCGGTGACGGCAGTTCAACCCACCAGCGAGTTGGACCAAGTGCATGGTTCATTAAACTCTCCACTATAGTTTCTTCTGTAAAGGGCACCGTCCTCACCTCCTAATAGGAGGAATTCGCAATCAAATCAAACCATTACGGAGGAGATTATGATGAAGTCCCGCCATTTTTCTTCTCCGAGCGACTGTGGGCCCGGACGGTGGCCGTTGCCGGTTACCTGGAGGGCATTGGTCTCCTCCTACAGAGACTTGGGGCAACGGCTGTATTGAACGATCTCCAGGTGTCGCACAATAAAGCAACGGAAAGAATAAATAAATATATAAATAGATGAATAGATAAATAAATGTAAAAAATAATAGAAATAAATAAACATCTAAGCAAATAAATGTAAAAAAAAAAATGAGTTGAAAAATAAATATGAATAAATACACACGTGCGCATACACGCGCACACACACGCACATTTGACAAATACCTGCATGTATGTTTTTGATATATGTACTATTTCTGAAGTGGAAGTAGTTGATCATTTCTTCCTACATCCTTCTTCTGCCTCCAGTCCTTCTACCTTAGAGTCTCACTTTATACGAAAAAAAGAGGAAAAAAACACGCTCTTCGTCTGAATAAAATCGCCTGACGCCAACGAGACGTCCGTCCTTGGACTATCACCTGGTTCACGGAGTACAGGAGCTTGACTATAACGCCAACAGTAACTCTGTAAACTATCTAACAAAAAAGAGACTGACGTTTAAGTTTTTTTTTTAATCTGTGACGCAGACTTAATTTCATCTCAATGACTAAGCACGGAAAAATTAAAGTAGAGGAAGGTGAAAGGGGAGGCGGAGAGGGGAGGCGGAGAGGGGAGGCGGAGAGGGGAGGCGGTGAGGGGAGGTGAGGAGGGGAGGCGGAGAGGGAGGCAAAGAGACGGAAGGAAGGGGAGGTGAGGGGAAGGCAAGGAAGGAGGGGAGAGAGGCGGAGAGGGAGGTGGAAGGGGAGGCGGGTGGAAGGCGAAATGGGAGGCGGAGGGGTATTTGAGTGTGAGGTAGAGGAGGAAATTTTGTTTGGAAGGTAAAGCGAGAGGTGGAGGGGAGGTGGAGGGGTATTTGAGTGGGAGGAAGAGAAGGAGGAGGAAAATTTGTTTGGAAGGTGGAGCGGGATCGGAGAGAGATTTAAGGGAAATTTGAGGGAGAGACGGAGGGAAAAGTGGAGGGGGAAGAGGAGGAGGGAAAGGCGGAGAAGTGGGTAGAGGGGCAGGTGGAAGGGATGTGGAGAGGAAGGCGGTTAGGGAGGTGGAGAGGGAGGTGTAGAGGCAGGCGGAAGAGGAGGTGGAGAGGGAGGCGGACAGAGAAGCGGAGACGGATGCTGAGATGGAGGTAGAGACGGATGCTGAGAGGGAGGTAGAGACGGATGCTGAGGAGGTAGAGACGGATGCTGAGAGGGAGATAGAGACGAATGCTGAGAGGGAGGTAGAGACGGATGCTGAGAGGGAGGTAGAGACGGATGTTGAGAGGGAGGTAGAGACGGATGCTGAGAGGGAGGTGGAGACGGATGCTGAGAGTGAGGGGGAAACAGATGCTGAGAGGGAAGTGGAGACGAATGCTGAGAGGGGGTAGAGACAGATGCTGAGAGGGAGGTAGAGACGGATGCTGAGAGGGAGGTAGAGACGGATGCTGAGAGGGAGGTAGAGACGGATGCTGAGAGGGAGGTAGAGACGGATGCTGAGAGGGAGGTGGAGACGGATGGTGAGAGGGAGGTAGAGACGGATGCTGAGAGGGAAGTAGAGACGGATGCTGAGAGAGAGGTGGAGACGGATGTTGAGAGGGAGGTAGAGACGAATGCTGAGAGGGAGGTAGAGACGGATGCTGAGAGGGAGGTAGAGACGGATGCTGAGTGGGAGGTAGAGACGGATGCTGAGAGGGAGGTAGAGACGGATGCTGAGAGGGAGGTGGAGACGGATGCTGAGAGGAAGGTAGAGACGGATGCTGAGAGGTAGGTAGAGACGGATGCTGAGAGGGAGGTAGACACGGATGCTGAGAGGGAGGTGGAGACGGATGTTGAGAGGGAGGATAAACGAATGCTGAAGGGAGGTAGAGACGGATGGTGAGAGACTCAATGAGGCGGATGCTGATTTCAGGGAGGCAATTGCCCCTTACAATTTCATTCAGCTGAGGCACCGGCATGGGATATATTGTCTTATCTCGAATCAACTCAGCTGAATAAAATGATATGAAAATTGTCAGAACTAAGAATATATATGATAGATATAACATTGCATTTGTCTGTCTAAAACTAGATGCCAACCAACATGTTCCTACTTTTATCAAGTTAATTCTAACAACCCAAGTCCACAAACTGAGAGAGTTTTCCATCATATCTTTGCATTTACTCTTCAAATTATCTCTATTCCCAGTAGTGCTGCTTCTTCCTCCTCCCCTCCTCCCAATGAATTATTATCTCAATGCCCCCACCCACCCGCAATGCCATTTTCGCGAAGGAGAAGCAAACAAGACAACGAGACCTCTTGAGTAATTACGTATCCCACGTGTGTGTACTTAATCCCTGAAGCTTTAATATTCTATCGAGAACGCAGTTTCCAAACCCCCCCTCCCCTCCTCCCCTCCACCCCTCTTCCCTCTCCTCCCCTTTTCCCCCTC
>NC_134805.1:36011465-36016465 GCF_046742065.1 Oratosquilla oratoria | reverse complement strand
CGTTTATTTTTCATTTGATTTCATTTCATACTATTTATATATTTCCATTATTGTTTTATATAAGTTTTTCGTATCAATGAATATCAAAGTAACAATCTCTCTCTCTCTCTCTCTCTCTCTCTCTCTCTCTCTCTCTCTCTCTCTCTCTCTCTCTCTCTCTCTCTCTCTCTCTCTCTCTCTCTCTCTCTCTCTCTCTCTCCTCTCTCCTCTCTCCTCTCTCTCCTCTTCCTCCTTTCCCCACTCTCGTACCTACACAGAGGAATAACTGGGATTATTCGAAAGCGATTTTTTTGTTACACACCAATGCTGATGAAGACTTTCAAGTACCAATATACAGGAAGACTGGACCTTTCAATAAAAGGTTGCTTTCTACATGAACTGTCGCACGCTCACATGCACGCAGACATACCCACACGCGCACCCCCCAAACTCATACAAACACACACACACGCGCGCTCACACAAACATACACACACACACACACACACACACACACACACACACACACACACACACACACACACACACACACACACACACACACACACTATACTAAATCCGAGACAATTTGGATTTAGACAGTGAAGATCATGTGCCACAAATTTGATCTGTTTCAACTCAAGACTACTAGATATAATACAGGAAAGGGACGGATGGGCTGATTATGCTTTTCTAGATCTACAAGGGATACTAGGTAAACTACTGAAATGAATGGAGGATTTCTTGCATGGAAGAAAAATGAGAGTAGTGAGTAGTACTCAGAGATAAGAGTTCTAATTGGGAAGAAGTGATTAGTGGAGTTCCATAGGGATCAGTATTGACTCCAGTAATGTTTGCTATTTATGTGAATGACATGGATGAGGGTGTGGAATGTTATACGAGCTTCTTTGCAGATGACACAAAACTGTTGAAGAAAGTGACTACTGAAACGGATTGTGAGTCCCTGCAAAGAGACCTGAACAGGGTTTGGGAATGGAGTCAGAAATGGGAAGTGGACTTTAGCATTAGAAATATAGCATAATGGAATTTGGAAAAAGTAAAGACAGGATATCAGGACAATATAAAATTTGTGCAAAGGAAGTAAAGAAAGTGGGATCTGAAAAAGACCTGTCCTCTAATAAACAGATAAATAAGGTTGTCGGAGAATCCTACAACTTGCTAAGATCAATAAAGGTGGCTTTTACTTATTTTCATGAAGAAACTGTAAAGAAAATACTAGTCACACTGATAAGGCCAAAATTGGAGTACACAGCAACACTATGGTCACCCAATACCAAAAAGAATATAAGGAAAATTGAGAGAATCCAGAGATCAACTACGAAGATGGACCCCAACACTTTCAAAACTGTCATATGAAGAAAGATTGTCAAAACTAGAATTACCAACTCTGGAACAAAGAAGAAAAAGAGGTGACATGTTGACTATACAGAATCATGAGAAGTATGGAAGTCCTTGACAGAGAAAACTTACTAAATTAGGACAAGAGAAATACAAGGGGACATGGAAAGAAGTTCAAAAAAGAGTTATAGAAGGGACCTGAAAAGGAATAGCGTTCCCCATAGAGTGGTGGATGTATGCAAAAAATAGACGAAACAATAGTGTGTGCAAAAACCATAAACGAGTTTAAGAGCAACTTAGACACTGCGAGATACAGAGACGGGACACCACGATCGTAGTTCCCCTTCCCGTAAGATATAATTAGGTAAATACGACTAGGTAAACGCACACACACACACACACACACACACACACACACACACACACACACACACACACACACACACACACACACACACACACACACACACACACACACGCACTCACACATGCACACACACGCACACACATGCACACACACGCGCGCACACACGCACACACACACACACACACACACGCACATACACACACACACGCACACACACACGCACACACACACACGCACACACACATGCGCACACAGGCACACACACACGCACACAAACGCGCGCACACACACACACTCACACACACACACACACACACACACACACACACGCATGCGCACACAGGCACACACACACGCACACAAACGCGCACATACATGCACACACACACACACACACACACACACACATGCACACACACACACACACACACACACACACACACACACACACACACACACACACACACACACACACACACACACACACACACACACACACACACACTGTGGTTAGAGCTCTGGCCTGCCACTACGGAGGTCCGGGTTCGACCCTCGCCCGGGGCTGAAATAATATCAGTATCGCAGCGCTGAGGGGTGTTACTCCAACTCTCGTGGGCGGGGAGTTGGGGGTGTGTGTGTGTGCAAGGTCAAAGCATTACCCATAGATCGGACCAACGAGCTCTGAGCTCTCTTCCAGGAGGGAAAGCTGTCGATCACGAGTCCAACACGTGATCCAAAGACCAAGTGAATACACACGAACTGATGGCGTAGTGGTAGCATTCGCGGACGCTGGTACGGCGGTCCGGGTTCAAATCCCGCTCAGGGCTAAAATAATTTCAGTATCGCTGCTCCGTGAGTCGTTACTCCAGTTCTCGTGAGCAGGGAGTTGGGTGTGTGTGTGCGTATAAGGTCACAACATTACCCATAGATCGGTCATATGTGAGCTCTGAGCTGTCTTCCGTGATGGAAATAGCTGTCGATCACAAGTCCAACACGTGATCCAAGACCATGGTGAATCACACACACTCGCACGCGCGCGCACGCACACAGACACACACACACACACACACACACACACACACACACACACGCACACACATATATATATAATGTTACGTGTTTCGTCCTATTAATGGAAACGACCTTGCGTAAATTTCAGGACTCTCCTAACATTAGTTGTTGTTTTTTTGTGTTTTTTTTTTTATTTTCAACGGCCTAGTGTAGGTACGAAGGGACGTCCCTTGAATGAAAGGCTCGCAAGTCAAAGGTGGCTGCGAAAATGTCAAATGCGTCAGAGTTAGAAAGGTAAATGGAAACGCAAAATTTGTGTTTACTGTGACCCAGATGGCTCTGGAAGCGAAATACAGAATTCAACACTTTTGATACGGTAACGTGGTCCGTAGGTCTTTGAACCAATTGAGAGAGAGAGAGAGAAAATAAGAGAGAGAGAGAAAAAAGAAAAGACTGCAGTGGGGGATGGTTGGGGAGATTCCTGACTGAGCGCCTCCTCCTCACCCTCCTCCTCCATCCTCACCCTCCTCCTCCATCCTCACCCTCCTCTTCCCCTCCTCCTTCCCCTCTCCCCTCCTCTCACCCTCTTCCTTTCCCTCCTCCTCCCTCCTCACCTCCTCTCACCCTCGTCCCTCCCCCACCCACTTTCCTCTCCTTCCTTCCTCCATCCCTCACTCACTTTCCTCTCCCTCCTCCCTCTCTCACTCACTTTCCTCTCCCTCCTCCCTCCCAATCTTCCCTCCCACTATCCCCCCTCTCCTCCCTCCCCTTCCTTCCCTTCCTTCCCTCCTCCTTCCACCCTCCACCTCACCCCCCTTTCTCCTTACCCCCTTCCCACTTGTGTACCCAGATATCCACCCCTCTCCACCACAACGCCCCCACCTCCACGCTGGACTTCATAAAACCGTCTGACCTGAGTCTGAATACAATGGATAAGGTGCGTCTCTGGGCTGAGTGGGCTGAGGTTCGTCTCTGCAAATGGCGCCTCCCATGGTGGCAAATCCAATTTCCTTATCACGCCGAAGCTGGCAGCAAATGTTTTCCTGAATTTATTCTGCGTTACGCCAATGGCTCGTCCACAGTCCCCACACCCGTGGCCCTTTCAGATACGTGATCCATTCAGCTAATGTGTGGTCACTAAAGTGTATATGCGTGTGTGTGTGTGTGTGTGTGTGTGTGTGTGTGTGTGTGTGTGTGTGTGTGTGTGTGTGTGTGTGTGTGTGTGTGTGTACGTGTGTGAATATGTGTGTGTGTGTGTGTGTGTGTGTGTCTATGTGTGTGTCTTTGTGTGTGTGTGTGTGTGCATGTGCGTGTGTGTGTGTGTGTGTGTGTGTGTGTGTGTGTGTGTGTGTGTTTGTGTGAGTGTATTCACAATGGTCTTTGGATCATGTATTGGACTCGTGATCGACAGATATTTCCCTCCCGGAAGAGAGCTCAGAGCTCGTATGACCGATCTATGGGTAATGCTGTGACCTTACACGCACACAGACCACCACTCCCCGCCCACGAGAGTTGGAGTAACGACTCGATGCGCAGTGATACTGAAATTATTTCAGCCCCTGGGCAGGATTCGAACCCAGACCGCCGTAGTGACAGTCGGAAACTTTACCAACCGCGCCACCGAGTTGTGTGTATTCACTTGGTCTTTGGATCACGTGTTGGACTTGTGATCGACAGCTATTTCCCTCCTGGAAGAGAGCTCAGAGCTCGTAGGTCCAATCTATGGGTAATGCTATGACCTTGCACACACACACACACCCAACTCCCCGCCCACGAGAGTCAGAGTAACGACCCGAAGCGCAGCGGTACCGAAATAATTTCGGCCCTGGGCAGGATTCGAACCGAGAACTGCGGGCCACTATTGTGGCAGTTCAGCGCTCTACCAACTGCGCCACCGAGTCGTGTGTGTATGTGTGTGTGCGTGCGTGCGTGTGTGTGTGTGTGTGTGTGTGTGTGTGTGTGTGTGTGTGTGTGTGTGTGTGTGTGTGTGTGTGTTCTGTCACGGCAGCACGTAGCCCTGCTTGTCCTTCTTCCCTTGTAGAGAACGTAATATTAACTGTTGCCTTTCTGTCTCCCTAGGTCTCTTCCAGTTTCTCTCTCTCTCTCTCTCTCTCTCTCTCTCTCTCTCTCTCTCTCTCTCTCTCTCTCTCTCTCTCTCTCTCTCTCTCTCTCTCTCTCTCTCTCTCTCTCTTCCTCCCCATCTCTCCTGTCTCTCTTTCTCCCCATCTCTCCTGTCTCTCTTTCCATCTCTTTTTTTGTCTCCCTCTATCCTCTCCTCTCCCTC
>NC_134805.1:36003965-36006465 GCF_046742065.1 Oratosquilla oratoria | reverse complement strand
ATCCTCCTCCTCCTCCTCCTCTTCGTCCTCCTCTTCGTCCTCCTCCTCGTCCTTGTCCTCTTCGTCCTTGTCCTCTTCGTCCTTCTCTTCCTCCTCCTCCTCCTCCTCCTCCTATTCCTCCTCGTTGTCCTCGCCCTCCTCCTCTTCCTCCTCCTTCTCCTCCTCCTATTCCTCCTCGTTGCCCTCGCCCTTCTCCTATTCCTCCTTGTTGCCCTCGCCCTCCTCCTCGTCCTCCTCCTCGTCCTCCTCCTGGTCCTCCTCCTCTTCCTCTTCTCTTTTACCTTTTCCTCCTCCTCGTCTTCAGAAGACACCTCGGCCTCTGAAGAAGTTCCTTTTTTTAAGAATAACCACGCAAAGGAGAATGATTATTCCTATTTTCTTAACTTCGTTTCTGAAATATTTCCTATACCGCCTCTGGCTTCAAAGATAGAAGCTCTGGTTATTACCAAAGAAGTACTAAATATCTTTTGATCTGCCGATCTGCTCACTACAGAAGAGAAAGAATATTTAATTTTTTCAGAAACTATGACAAGGAAGAGGTAAAATGATGTGTTTGTAAAATAGACTAAAACGCTGGACCAATAGCATTAAGGTGGCGGCACCTACGAGCTCTGAGCTCTCTTCCAGGAGGGAAATAGCTGTTGATCACGAGTCCAACACGTGATCCAAAGACCAAGTGAATACACTAGACTAGCTCACTACTTTGTTTTGCTACTTCGTTTAAGTAGAAATGACTTCGGTTACAATGCCCTAGACTTCCGTAAGAACGTCTCAACAATGTGTCTAACATTCGCATTCTAGGTTTAACCCCTCTTAGGTCACCCTTCAGCTTCTTACTATATAAGGTAAGAGTAATTTGACATTTGGAAAATTAAAAAAAAGAAAAAAAAAAAACGCAACCGAAGTCGTTTCTAAATCAAACGGAGTAGCCAAAGCAAGTAGCATGCTAACGAGAAACGCCAAGTGTGCTACCACCTTTAGTTACGGGTATACAGTGATAACTACGCGTAGTCACCGTTTTCTATGAATGTTTGAATTTGTTGAGCATCGACTCACAGTTGGACGGAGTGCCTGTGATGGGTTTAAAACACTTTATGATGATCACTGGGATGGACGAAGAAAAAAATGAATGACTAACCATGGTTTAGAATGTGTGTTTGTTTGTTTGTTTCTTTCTTGATTGATTGTATAGGGACATCCATAAATGACGAGTGTGGTTTCGCGTCAGAAAATTTGTGTGTTGGCATTATTAGCCAGACGGAAATTAATGAAGTGTGTTACTTGTTTCAATTTTTTTTTCCCTGGGTGTTTCACTATTCATTCATTTCTTTATCCATTTGTCTATTCGCTTATTCATTTATTCATTATTTATTTGTTTGCATGTTTTTTGGTTTATGCATTTGTTAACTTATTTATTCATTTATATTCATTAATTATATATTTATTGATTTTTTTTTATTTATTATTTATTTATTCATGTATTTATTGATTAACCAAGTATTTGAAGGGGGCCCTCGATGAGGTCCATGACAATACTTCAGAGTGGCCATGGCCTGCTATTACAAATTGTACATTTCTGTACAGTGTGAGGAATCTCACATGATTTTCAAATTTTTAATTAAGCAAAGGGTTTCTCTTCATCAACATATAATTATTACCAGTATTATTACTATTTCTATTATCATCATTATCATTATTATTATTAAGAGTAATATAGATTATATATATCCTTTATCCTTAACCCAATGCGCCTACGTAGATTAATACCATGGAAATGATATAGAAAAACTATTAAACTAGAGCAATAAATACTGTTACATGACGATTTTCTCTCTCTCTCTCTCTCTCTCTCTCTCTCTCTCTCTCTCTCTCTCTCTCTCTCTCTCTCTCTCTCTCTCTCTCTCTCTCTCTCTCTCTCTCTCTCTCTTATATATATATATATATATATATATATATATATATATATATAATATCTGGTTGGTACCATATTGATGGTAATTACTGTGAAAAAGGTATTACTAATTTATATATATATATATATATATATATATATATATATATATATATAAATATATATTTATATATATATATATATCTATATATATATATATATATATAGATAGATATATTTTTATATATATATATCTATATATATATATATATATATATATATTGTATATATATACATACACGCGCACGCGTGTTTGTGCGTGTGCGTGTGTGTGTGTGTGTGTAAATAAAGATAAACACCTGCAACTTTCAAGATGGCTGACAATGCGGACCCTTTAGGGCGGCCATAGTGCGCTCGACGAACATTCTAGATTGTGACGCCTCCTGTTGCCATGGGAACGAGAGTGAGGTGCTCACGGTATCCGTCACTGGTTGCGGTGGTGGAGCAAAGTAGGTCGGGATGTCCCGCTGGAGTACCGTCCGGGAAATACCGGATGTTGTCACCGGAAGTTCCCTGAGAACATGGTTGTAGGAATTGGAGTATGGGTTG
>NC_134805.1:35988965-35998965 GCF_046742065.1 Oratosquilla oratoria | reverse complement strand
GCTCTCGCTGACGTTCTGTTGTTCTCTTACTCTCTCATTCTCTCTCACATTCTCTCATTCTCTCTCACATTTTCTCATTCTCTCTCCCTCTCGCTCTCCCGGTCTCGCTTTCTCTCTCTCTCTCTCTCTCTCTCTCTCTCTCTCTCTCTCTCTCTCTCTCTCTCTCTCTCTCTCTCTCTCTCTCTCTCTCTCTCTCTCTCTCTCTCTCTCTCTCATCTCTCTTTTTCTTTCTCTCTCCCCCTTCCTCCTCTCTCCCACTTCCTGTTCGTAAACTTGACGGCCAGTGGAAATTCTATAACATTAATTTGTCAAATTTTAGGAAGTCTGGCTGCACAAGTCTCCAAGTGCCTTTCATGGGTCTATTAGGAAAAAAGAAAAGAAAAAAAGTTTTAGCAAGTGAATCGGCATTTGCATAGAAGGAATGACAGAATGTTAACGAAACTGCTTTTGCCGAGTGTTAATCTAACGATGTTATGCAACTTCGCTCAACAATATACAACATACAGTATACATTATGTATTATTCACCAATATATGATAACCAACGCACAATGGCATACATTATACATTAGTCATGAATATACAACAATGTACGAATATATACATTATACAACAAAACATTATACGACATATATTATGAGTGATACATCATACAAATATTACGCAACATTATACAACATATACGTTATACATTATACAGTGATTGAATAAATATAGTGCAGGCTTGCGCACTATACTGTACTCAGTCCGTTTTTTTTTTGTGGAAGAGGGGAAAACATTAGAAAAAGTATATCAGCTTGTAAAAATAACAAATAACGATACATTACGAAATAAACTAAGATTTGAGCATTGCAATTAAGAATGAATGGTAATGATCAAAATCTCTCATGTGAAAGGGAAGCGAGTAGAGAAGTAATTGCGATGCGTGGGAATTCGAATGGAGACAGATAATTTGATTCGTGACTCACAGCATGGTTTCTCCAAGGGTAAGTCATGTGTGACTGATCTTTTTACACTAACGTATATAAGGCGTCAGATAACAATGATAGTTACGATGTTATTTACCTTGACTTTAGCAAAGAGTTGGACAAGGTGCCCCACCAGAGACTACTAAATAAAATCAAAACCCATGGCATAGGAGGAAAATTGTTTGAATGGTTTAGAGCTTGGATCAGTGACAGAGAACAACGGGTCACCATAAATGGTGTAAAATCTAAATGTGGTAGTGTTTCTAGTGGAGTTTCACAGGGGGCACGGTTTTGGGTCCCTTATTGTTCATTATGTACATTAACGACTTGGACGATGGGATTAATAGTGATGTTTGTAAGTTTGCGGACGACACTAAAATAAGACGCCTAATTAGGTCAGAAGACGACGCCAAGATTGTGCAAGATGATCTTAACAAATTGTTAACATGGTCGGTGAAAAGGCAAATGGACTTCAATATCTCAAAGTGCAGCGTGTTAAACGTAGGGCTACACAACCCCGAAAACAGATATAGCTTAGATAACATGATTTTAGAGAAAACTGGTTGCGAGAGAGACTTGGGAGTTCTAGTGAGTCCTAACCTTAAACCCAGGAAAAGTGTATTAGAGCCTCAATTCATTAGATTCAGTACAGAGGAGAATGACCAGAATTATACATGGGCTCAGAAATTTACTTTACGAAGAGAGGCATAGGCACCTTAACTTACACTCTCTGGAAAGACAAAGAATACGGGCTGATCTAATAGAGGTGTTTAAGTGGATCATTTATCTATTCATTTATATATATATGTATATTCATTTGTTTTTCTTATTCATTTGGTTTTCTTTTTCTTATTAATTTTTGTTATATTCTCACTTGTTTATTCCTTTTTCTCTATTTTTTCTATTTGTTCCCATTTATTTTTCACTCAATTACAAGTTAATTGGTTGATTAACTAATTGGATTATTTATGTAACATTTAATATTTTCATTATTCAATGTTATTACCATTATTATTGTTGTCGCAGCTGTTATTGTTATTTATCTTTGTGTCCCTATTTGAAACATGTAGACGAAAAAACGAAGAAGACTGCAGGAGACCATATGCCCTACACTAGGTAGTTCCATATTCCTTACCACTTATCATCCCTATCATCAATAATCTAATCTTCTCTTAAACAGATTGTTTCAGCGTTCACTACATGGTTACAAGTCCATTCTTTAACCAATCTATTGTTAAACCAGTTCTTGCCAACTCTCTTCTTAAACCTAAACTTGTGCAGAGGGACGGAAAGGACACGAGTGTTAGGGCCGAGTTCGGGAATTGGGTAGGAGGCGAGTTCGATAGCAAAAGTAAACCATCGACAGAAGAACTCTGTGTTATTTCGCCAACACCTTTATTTGACTTCCCGATCTTCGCCGAGCTCGATGTTTGTTCGTCAGCCATGACCTCGGAACCTCGAGGCAGGTTTGGGAAACCCCCTGGGAAGGGAGCCTTCCGGACCGGAGAGCTCTTTGAAGGCCGAAGGAACTTTGCCTTCCGTCGGAGACGTAGCGTCCTCGGTAGGATGACTTTTCTCTCGTTTCTTCTTGTGTGTCACTTCTCTCTCTTTATCTCTCTTATCTCCTCTTCTCTCTATCACTTCTCTTGTCCAATCTCTCTCTTTATCCCTCTCCTCTTCTCTCTATCTCTTCTTTTGTCTTTTCTTTCTATCTCTTCTTCCCTCTTATCCGTTATCTTGTCTCTGCCCCACCATCTTCTCTCTTCTTATCTCTCTCCCCTTCTTTCTATCTTTTCTCTCAATACCTGCTCTCGTCTCTTCTCTCTTTATCTCTCTCCACTTCTTTCTATACCTTCGGTTGTCTCCTCTCTCAATTTCTTCTCTTGCCATTTCTAGCTCAACTTCCTTTCTCTTTTGTCATTGTCTCATCAATTGCCTCTTCTCTTTTTATCTTTTTCCTCTTCTCTCTATACCTTCGGTTGTCTCTTCTCTCAATTTCTTCTCTTGCCATTTCTATCTCATCTTCCTTTCTCTTTTGTCATTATCTTTTCAATTGTCTCTTCTCTTTTTATCTTTCTCCCCTTCCCTCTTCTTTCTTTATGTTCCTCCTCTTCTATTTCTTTTCTCTCTCTCTCTCTCTCTCTCTCTCTCTCTCTCTCTCTCTCTCTCTCTCTCTCTCTCTCTCTCTCTCTCTCTCTCTCTCTCTCTCTCTCTCTCTCCATAGATGGGCTTAGGAAACAATATGATAGTCATAGAAATTATATTTATTATACTTGATCTTGCTAATGGATTAAGCCAGAAGACGTACAGTATTACAAGGGCAAGGTGGCTACTGAATGATGCCATAAAGTTAGAAAATAGAATATAAAATAAAAACTCAAATGGTCACCAAAAGTCTCGATGGTCCATAACGGAACTAGAATACATAATTTATACGTCCCACTCAAAAAAAAGTCATTATGATTATTTATTTCTTTGATATAAGGCAGGCATTTACACCGCGAGGCTCCTAGCTGCATCCGAAATAGATCACACTGACGTGTCTTTGCATAGCCTGTGGAAATGGTAGTCACTCAGAGCTCTCGAGGGACAGAACTTTATATTCCCGAGGCGAGAATGCAGCCTGCGACGCCACAGCGACGTTATCATCTGGAACACAGTAAGAGAAGGTTTCTGAAGCTTTCTGAGATGTATAACCAACCCCGGAAGACAAAGGGCGCAAGATAGAAAAAAAATAAAGTTCGAGGCGAATGGGGTCATTCAGAGGCAGAAGTAATTATTACAGAGGCGGAGGGCAAGTGACTCGAGTGTTTTCTCCGCCTCGCTGAAGAGGCGAAGTCTCTGTTGACGGAGCCCGGTCGAGATGAGGAGTCATAGCGTTGGAGCTTGTGAAGCATTTAGAAAGGTCGTAATAATATTCATGAGTACACATTATGTTCCTTATTTTCTACTATACATGTATTCTTGGACATGCATGCCTATGTCTATACATATATATATATATAGTGTGTTTGTGTGTGTGTGTGTGTGTGTGTGTGTGTGTGTGTGTGTGTGTGTGTATGTGTGTACAACACTGATTGGTTCCCATTGCACAGATTTACATTTATTACCCACGGTTCACTTTAATTCTAAGCCATCAACATCGAGAAACTCGAGGAGGCATACATGAAGAAATTGAAACGTGGTACAGCCAATGACTCGAATCTCCGCTAGTACATGACAAGTGATAGGTACTTAACCGATTACGCCATCAAGAGAGATCAAAATAATGTAATCAATGGAAACATTGAACATATAACCCACTATCGGAAAATAATAAAATAAATGAAGATTCTCTACATTTCGACTACTGTGGTCCTCTTCAGCAGATAAATAAAATATGTACAGTACAAAGATATATACAGATAGTGTACAAAAAAGGGACGAGGGGGAGGAAACTCAGATCACGTGCCTTAGTTGGGTTGATCGTTGGGTGCTTAAGTTTGGCCTAGTGACATTAAATACCTTGTTGACTGCTAGTGATGCAATGTAGTCTGGTGTCCATTGACCTTTTGAGGTATTGTAATTGGGGAAATATTTCATGAAGATTAAATAATCTTCCTCCTGAAACTACGATGTGTTTTGAAAACAATTGCGGCATTTTCTCAATCTATGGGATGATCACTGTGTGTGCGCGTGTGCGTGCAGGCGCCTGTACATTTCTTTGTATTTGTATATGTAATTTTCCAGTGTGGTGAACAAAGGAGAACGGTGTACATAGAGATATCTCTGTTGAAATATGGCCGCCTGAGCCGCATCAATACCCAAAGGGAAGAAAAGTTGAGATCGACATAGAAACTTTGTGCGATGCGTTCTTCGTGGAAAAAAGAGCCTTCAAGAGGGAACATCAGACATATGTATTGGTGAATAAGTTTTACTTCGAAACAGATAGCTTTAGTTATACATCTATTTTGTCTTATTTCATTATTTATTTGCTTATTGATTAATTTACGGGTATATATACTAATTTATCTAACTATCTTCTATTATTTTCTTTTCATAGAATCGTAGAAATAAACTCTGGAAAGAAGTTTATATGAATTAAGGAAATATAAAATAAAATTACTTATATCTGAAATAAGCCTAATCCAACGTGCAAACTTCCCTTGAGGTTACCTCCTTCAATTTGTAGCTTTAGAAACCACGCGAGTTCCCGGACCCTTTGGGCCCACCACGATCACTTGATCCTCCAGAGGGTCTGTAACATCCTTGATACGTAATTTCAGTGGTAAGGAACAATCCAGGGAGTCTTTTATTCGATTCCTTTTTGTTAATCATTAAATATATATAATTTACCTATTTGTTTACCTTTTTGTATATTTCTGTCTTTGTTATTCCATTTATTTATTCAATTTACCTGTTTTACATTTTTCATTTCTGTTTTAGTATTGAAAATATGGATAAAGAGAAAGAAATACCTGGAAGGAAAGACTGAAACTAAAGACGGAGACAGCATCCGCAATTTGTTAATTATTTAATTAATTTATTATTTATTTTTAACTATAATTTCTTTCTAAGAAAGGAAGTTTCAACCTCATTCGTTCTAGGCCTTTTCGTGTTAATCTGACATTTCTTTGAAACTCCGAAAGTGCCATTATATGATTACTTACACAAAACAAAGATATTATTTTCATATGTAAATAACTAATCTTTCCGAATACTTATATAGATAAGAACAAAGCGTTATAGTATTATTACGTAATTTGTATTCAAGAACCTTCGTGACACAAATGAAGGTAATTATAAAACGATTATACTGTTATGTCTGTCTATATATATATAAACCAGCGCGTTCGTGAACCATATCGATGAAAAAGGGCACCTAGAAGCCATATACATAGCCACAAATAAATGCACAAATAATAGAATAGGAGATATTAAATTATCAAAGATAACAGCACTACATGCAGCAACAGAGTGGAAAACAACAGGACATCTGTTCACTCGTAGCACCACACGGAGCGCCAGTCCGACCAACCCGCACGATTTCGTGCCACCATGAATAGGAAGTGACCTTCCCTTATACCCTCTTTCTCCTAATATTTTTTGTATTTAATACCAGTTATTCTGTAATGCAAACATTCTTTCTGAAGAAGCATCACTGTGCGAAACTAGTCAAGGAATAAACTCAGGTTCTCGGACTTGTGTGTTTCCCTCTACTCCTCTTACAACCTGTCAGGATGTCTTCATATATATATATATATAACTTCCCGTTAAAGAGAAGTAATCAACTCAAAAACACGCACCCACTCCCACTCATTCCACTCCCACTCATTCCACTCCCACTCATTCCACTCCCACTCATTCCACTCCCACTCATTCCACTCCCACTCATTCCACTCCCACTCATTCCACTCCCACTCATTCCACTCCCACTCATTCCACTCCCATCCACCACCCTTTCCTCCCTCTTATCTTAGCACCTCGTGGATGATGGGTCATCCTTGTCTTCTGCCCTCTGCCTGGGTGGGAAGCAATGCAGCAAGACACAGCACATTCACAGCAGGGCAGCCTTTCTTCCATTATTATTAATTCTACTTTAACCTAGAATTAAAATATTACTGGTAACTAGGATAGCTGGATTAGGAGAATATTAAGATTTAGGAGTAACCAAATTGGCTACATCTGGTGTTAGCCAGGATGAAATCAGTAATCTTTGTTAAGAGCGGTATGAAAGCGGATGATATTATATAGGATCTCGAACTGTGGTCGTTGAATACTCGAGGGACCTAACGGACCAGAGTCACGTAGCTTTTTATGACACTTTTCTAGAATAGATAAACAAGTAAATAAATGAATAAATAAATAGATAAAACGAAAATAACAAATTAAGATAATCAGATGAATAAAAAAGATGAAGTAAAAGTAATAGAATAAATGAAAGTAGAATGACTGAATGAAAATAATCAGAAATAGTACATAGATAAATAAGTAGATGTCTTTTGACTCTACAATGCCTACTTTCTATTACCTTCCTTAAATATCTTCCCCGTCTCTGACTTCATCTCTTCGGGGACACATTGTCCCCATGGATAGAAGCGCTGGTCATCGCCAAGAGAATACTTGACAGAAACAAAAGTTTTCCCCGTGCGATGCAGGTGCAATTGCATATGCATAGCCATCTAGACTGAACATGAATATTTACATAACCATACTTCCTCTGTGCACCTGTGTGTGATCATCATTCTTTCAAGGCAAGGGGGAGGGAGGAGGAGGAGGGGGTAGGGGGAAAGGGGTACGTGGGAGGGGATAGGGAGTAGGTGGGAGGCCGAGGTGGCAGGTGGGAAGGGATAGGGAGAACGGGGAGGGGGAAAGTGGGAGTTAGTACGAGGAGGGTGGATGTTGGTAGTGGGAGGCGCGGTAGGGGGGTTGATCAACCATTCCTTTGTTTCTGGGGTCTCAGCTATTTTTCATATATATGCCAACCCCCACCAACCTACCTACGCAGCCTCGTCACGCCCCGGAAGACCAGATGCCGGAAACCTTTCTGGGGACTACAAGCATCCGTCCGGGCGTCTTCGCCAGAACTTCTGGGTCTGGCAGAACCTTCCAGAAGCGTATCCCCCCCCCCCTCCGTTCTTCCCCTCCATCCCCGGCGTGAGTGTTCGGAGCACTTCTGGCAGTTGTTTATGTAAACATTCACGTCACCTTAACTGCCGTCTTCTGTGCCGGACGTTTCCTCCGTCTCGGACCTTGACCCAGAAAGAACGCAATCTTCCTCTCGGAGGATTCTTCCACCTTGAGCTTCTTTCCACCTGTCTTAACCTCGCCTCCATACTTTTTTTTTTTCGTTTTCTTTCGTATTCTCTTTCTTTGTCTTGCACTTTTTTCTCTTTCTCTTTCACTTTCATTTTTTTTTTCTCTTTCTCTCTCTCTCTCTCTCTCTCTCTCTCTCTCTCTCTCTCTCTCTCTCTCTCTCTCTCTCTCTCTCTCTCTCTCTCTCTCTCTCTCTCTCTCTCTCTCTCTCTCTCTCTCTCTCTCTCTCTCTCTCTCTCTCTCTCTTTCTATCTTTCTCCCTCCCTTTCTATCTTTCTCCCTCCCTCTTTCTCTCTCTTTCCCTTTCTCTCTCTTTCTCCCTCCCTCTTTCTCTCTCTCTCTCTCTCTCTCTCTCTCTCTCTCTCTCTCTCTCTCTCTCTCTCTCTCTCTCTCTCTCTCTCTCTCTCTCTCTCTCTCTCTCTCTCTCTCTCTCTCTCTCTCTCTCTCTCTCTCTCTCTCTCTCTATTTATCTATCTATTTCTCTCTCTCACCCTACCTCCCTCCATCCCTCAGTTTCCCTCTGTTTTTATTTCTCTGTGTCTGTCTCTCTTTTGATAGCTCACCCACACACGATTTCCAGATAATGTGGTGTTTAGATAGAGTAAAAAGAACTGAACGTAAACAAAGGGAGATTTGAGTGAAGGAAATTGAATCCCAAGCGCCAGAGATGGTGACGAAAATTTCGGAAAGGAGAAGAGTTAAAAAAAAAAATCAGTTCGAACTGATTATAGTTTAGTAAACATATTCGTAGGTGGACGTTTGTAGAAGGAATTGATACACAGAACGCTGAAGGCAAGAAGCAAAATGTATGACAATTTTTGAGCTCTGAAAAGATTGGCGAGAGGGGAAGCAATTGTCAATTGAGACAAAAGTGGGATTGGCAGGGACTGTGTAGAAGCGAATTGTGGTCTTTGGGATCTGTTTTTCGAAAGAAGGTAACAGCCGTATTCTTAAACGAATTTTTCACGGCCTGGAAAGATGTGTCATGCAGATTATCACCTTTATGCTCAGAGGAAATGCGGAGTATAGTTGCTTGTTACGGCGTTTGGTTTCTTGCCCCGAAATTGTCTTAAGAAGACGTGACTATTATAGATGGAGGTGGACAGCTTGTGTTTGTATGTGTGTAGATGATGATAATGATGATGGTAATTTTATTAGATAACAGCAATACAGAGATACACTGACAGTATACAATTCATTTAAAATTTAGAAGTAGTCTAATCTAGTACATAGTGTGCTAGACGTTGTTGTACACATATGATGGTGTGTTTGTGTCTTGCGAAGGGTGTTTTGATGATAAGGTCGAGGTTGTGTGCTTGTGTGTGGGGGCGCGCGTGAGTGTGTGTGTGTGTGTGTGTGTGTGTGTGTGTGTGTGTGTGTGTGTGTGTGTGTGTGTGTGTGTGTTTTAACTCATACACTACTGGAATCATCCATGTGTATCTTGTATACTCAAGCAAGATGTCAATCAATTTAAGGAACCCCCCCCCCTGCTACCGGCTGTTGAATATGATCATCTGTCGAGATTAAACCATACAACTAGAGGTTGATAGTTACGTCATTTTCTGGTTAGGGATAGTTAACTAGTAGTTTGGGTCGGGGTTAGTTACTAGCTTCCTTTCGTGTTTTTATTTTTTGTGTTTATCTTTCTTCCTCTTATGGGTTTATCGTGTAACTTTGTGCAAGTAATTCCTTCACCCCATGACTTTCATTCTCTGTCCCACTCTGCCTAATTCTCCTTCATTTTGTCGCACTCTATCCCACTCTATCCTATTCTGTCGCACTTTGTCCCACCCTGTCGTACTCTATCCTATTCTGTCCTACTCTTCCCTCTGTTCTACTCTGTCCCGCTGTCCAACTCTGTCCCACTCTATCCCACTCTTTCCCTCTCCGTCGCTCTCTGACCACCCCTCTTTCTGCCTCTCCCTCTCTCTCTCTCTCTCTCTCTCTCTCTCTCTCTCTCTCTCTCTCTCTCTCTCTCTCTCTCTCTCTCTCTCTCTCTCTCTCTCTCTCTCTCTCTCTCTCTCTCTCTCTCTCTCTCTCTCTCTCTCTCTCTCTCTCTCTCTCTCTCTCTCTCTCTCTCTCTCTCTCTCTCTCTCTCTCTCTCTCTCTCTCTCTCTCTCTCTCTCTCTCTCTCTCTCTCTCTCTCTCTCTCTCTCTCTCTCTCTCTCTCTCTCTCTCATCGGTTATAGGAAAAATGCTTGAAACAGTGATAGTAAATAGACTCAGAGGAAACATCGA
>NC_134805.1:35978965-35983965 GCF_046742065.1 Oratosquilla oratoria | reverse complement strand
CCTCCTCCTCCTCCTCCTCCTCCTCCTCCTCCTCCTCCTCCTCCTCCTCCTTCTCCTCCTCCTCCCCCTCCTCCTCCTCCTCCTCTCCTCCTCCTCCTCCTCCTCCTCCTCCTCCTCCTGGCTCTCTACTATCCATCATCTTCCTTCCCCTCTTCTTTCCTGGCATATCAACTCCACATATATGAAACTCTTCCCACTCCTCCGTAAACTCCTTAAACCCACTTCCAAACTACTCCTATTTTCCTTCAATCTCCTCCCACTCACCTCCAAAACGCACACATTCACCTCCAAACTCCCCCCACCTCCCTTCAAGCTCCTCCTCCATCTCCTCCAAGCTCCTCCCAGTCACCTCCAAGATCCTTCCCACTAAACTCCCCTCCAGGGTCCTTTCCACTCCCCTTCAATCTCCTCTCACTCCCCTCCAACTTTTTTCTCACTACACTCCAAACTTCTCCCACCACCCTCAAAGTTCCTTCCCACTACACTCCAAAATCCTCCCACCTCTATACAAGCTCCTTCCACTAACCTCCAAGCTCCTCTCCACTCCCTCCAATTTCCTCCCGCTCCCCTCCAAGCTCATTTCCACCTCCCTCCAAATTTGTCCCCACTCCCCTCCAAACTCCTCTTACTCCCCTTCAAGTTCCTTCCCACTACACTTCAACCTCCTCCTACTCCCCAGCTCCTCCCACTCCCCTCCAAGCTCCTCCCATTTCCCTCCAAATCCCTTCCCACTATACTCCAACCTTGTCCTATCTCCCTCCAAGTCCCTTCCCACAATACTCCAACCTCCTCCTACTCCCCTCCCAGCTCCTCCCACTCCCCTCCCAGCTCCTCCCACTCCCCTCCCAGCTCCTCCCACTCCCCTCCCAGGTTCTCCCACACCCCTCCAGGCTCCTCCCATTTCCCTCCAAGCCCCTTCCCACTATACTCCAACATCCTCCCATTCTCCTCCCAGCTCCTTCCACTTCCCTCCAAGCTCCTCCAATTTCCCTCCAAGCCCCTTCCCACTATACTCCAACCTCCATCCACTCCCCTCCTAGTTCCTCCAACTACCCTCTCAGCTCCTCCCACTCCCCCCCATGCTCCTCCCATTTCCCTCCAAGCCCCTTCCCACTATACTCTAACCTCCCCTCCCACTCCCCTCCCACTCCCCTACCATCTCTTCCCACTCCCCTCCAAAACTCCTCCCATTTCTCTCCAAGCCCCTTCCCACTATACTCCAACCTCCTCCCCAGTCCCCTCGAAACTCCACTGTTCCCTCGAGGCGCCCTCTGAACCCCCCCACCCCACCCCGAACCTATTGTTTCATTCTCTTTCAGTAGTGTTTCCCAAACTAATCCACCTTTTATACCTTTTGTATCATTCAGTGAAGTGCGAGTTTCCTTCCCACATTGGCAAGGTTGTTTTCGCTCCCCCCCTCCCTCTCTCTCTCTCTCTCTCTCTCTCTCTCTCTCTCTCTCTCTCTCTCTCTCTCTCTCTCTCTCTCTCTCTCTCTCTCTCTCTCTCTCTCTCTCTCTCTCTCTCTCTCTCTCTCTCTCTCTCTCTCTCTCTCTCTCTCTCTCTCTCTCTCTCTCTCTCTCTTCCCCTCTCTCTCTGTGTCCTCTCCCCTCTCCCTATTCTCCTGTCCATTCTCTGCTCTTCCTTCTCATATCTCCTCCCTCCCCTCTCTCATCTCCCCTCTCCTAAGTCCCCTCTTTTTCCCTCCCTATGTGTCGTTACTGCCCCCTATTTGTTTATCATGTCTGAAAAATGAAACCTCTGGGTCGCCAAAGTAAAGGAAGAAAATAATGTGTGTGCGCGTGTATATATATATATATATATATATATATATATATATATATATATATATATATATATAATATGTAAGTATGTATAATATGTATGTATGTATGTAATGTATGTGTGTATGCATATGCACGCACGCACAAGCACACACACACATACACGCACACACTGTTCTTGTACCAGTAAGTCTTGCATATTGTTTTTTTTTTTTTTTTTTTTTTTTGTCTGAAAAGAAAATCTGGGCTCTCCTCCCTCCAGTTGGGGTGACGTCATCTGGTCCCAAGGTGACGTCATCTGGTCCCCGCTGGTATCTGCAAGTTTGTCACAGCTGCAGGGATACTATGAAGGAGACTTCTATTTTGTATCGGCCAAGTGTTTCTCCACCCTCTTAGGTGCCAAGTGACCAAGGCACTCTTCGGAAAGGATGCCACGGAGATGGATGAAATCACTTGGCGACAGCCGCTATGAAGTGAAGAGTGGCACCCTGATGGAAAGGGAGTTGAAATCGTGTGACGCGTAATGATCGAGTTTGGAGTCTCGACTCTGGCTGTCTCATACGAACAGGAATTGTTTGGTGATAGCCATAATAAAATGAATGCCTCTCGGTGAAGAAAAATTTATTCTAAGTTCACTTTCATGGTACACAAAAGTAATTTGTATGTGAATAAAAGGGTCTGAAGTTAACCTAAGCAAATCAAATATATTTTGTTAAATGTAAAGTTGTGTTAAATTTGCACTAGTCTTATTGGACTATTTCTCGGTATAGAGTAGATGTTGGTCTTTGATTTCTTTGAAATTTGTGTGATCGTAATTGAACAACTTTGAACTGTATCGGTTGGTTAAAAGTAAATTTTGAACACCATGATAAACACCGTTGGAAATTGCCAGATTTTTTTTATTTTCTATTTCACTGAATTGTACTTAAAGTTTTCTGGAGCTTTATTTTATATATATATATATATATATATATATATATATATATATATATATATATATATATATATATATATATATATAATATAAATACATATATATAAATAAAAAAGTCTATGAGCTTAAAGTGCAGGAAGCACTCATTGTTTGTTTTTCTCTTTTAGAATTAAAATAATGATAATAATGACAATAATAAGAAGAATAAACAAAATCATGTCATGGTTCACAAAAGCTGCTGATGCCTCAGATATGTCTTTTTCTTCTGGCTGCCACCAGGTGATTATATTTACGTGTAGAATTTTTTTTTTTTAAGTCTTAAACTCTTTCATTGCTTGAGCCACCCCTTCGCTGAATAAAACCATCTAGTAAGAGAGTAGAAGAAAGTATCAGTTGTCAACATATTAGTCTATTAGGTTTTACCTCTTACCATTCGATATCAAGCCATGTGGTTTGTCTATTCTTTGCATGATTTGACTTTAGTGTATTGTATTCCCGGATAGTTGAATGTAGATTCATCTATGGTATATATTAATCTGTCCCTTTTATTTTGTCTTTGTTTATATATTTATTTACTCATAACTTTGTTTTATTGTATGTTTTAGACTTGAATATTAACAAAGTTCTCGACAAATTCTTCTTCTTTTTTTGTTCTGCTTCTTCTTCTTCCTCTTCCATTTTCTCTTCCTCTTCTTTTTTCTTCCTCTACTCCTTCATATTCTTTTCTTTTACTCCTTTTTCGTCTTCTTGTTCTTCTTCTGCTACTCCTTCTTCTACTACTACTACTTCTACTTCTTCCACTTCCTTTTCCTCTTCCTCTTTTTTTCATCTTCTGCTCCTTCTTTTTCTTCTTCTACTTCTTTATCTTCTTTTCTTTCTTTTCCTTCTTCGTCTTCTTACTCTTCCTCTTCCTGTTCTTCTTCCTCTTTTTCTTCTTCTTCCTCTTCTTCTTCCTCTTCTTCCTCTTCCTCTTCCTCTTTCCTTAAACTTGTTCTTGTTCTTCTTGTTCTGCTACTCTTTCCTCTTCTACTCTTTTCTCTTCTATATCTTCTTCTTCTTTCTCCTCTCCTTCCATTTCTTCTTCTTTCTCCTCTCCTTCCATTTCTTCTTCTTTCTCCTCTCCTTCCATTTCTTCTTCTTTCTCCTCTCCTTCCATTTCTTCTTCTTTCTCCTCTCCTTCCATTTCTTCTTCTTTCTCCTCTCCTTCCATTTCTTCTTTTTTTATCTTTTTTCTTTTTCCTCTCTCTTATTTTTTTTTCATCTTCTTTTTCCTCTACTTTTCGTTCCTCTTCTACTCCTACTCCAATTCCTTCTTTTTTCATTCTTTTTCTTCAGTACTGTAGCATCACAGCTCCCATTGTTCTCCACGCCATAAGTCTTCTTAATCACCTCGTTCATCCATTTCTAAACGTTTGCGAACTTTTAACCTCAACTCACAATTCGATTTTTCCAACTCGTCATTTTTCCAGCGGAGTCTTATTTATTGCAGTACAATAGAATACAATGGACAAAGAAACCAGCATGGGGGACCTTTGGATTTATGTCAGGATCATATCAAGGAATAAGAGAATAGTGGATTTAGTGAATTATTAAGTTGCCATTTGTATTAAAAGTGAGCTCCCAACCTGTGTCAGTGAGAGAGCAAAGAGTTGTTTTTAACCTTTGTCAAGTTCTACCAAGGTCTGATGGCATTTCTAGGTGATCTATAGTAAGGTAACATAATGTTTGGTTGTTGAGATTGGATGCTGTTGTTGGTGATCCTTGCTTCTTGGTTGTTAACTCTGGTTATTTTTTTCTCGTTCCCTCAAATGAACTTGTCTTACACTGGCCATAACAAAATATAAAGTGTTTCGAGTTGGCTGAGGTCTTCCTGACCCAGAGTGTATTCATTGTGTTAAGTTTCCCTTCATTCATCATCACGACATGATTCTGCCATCAGGGCGGATCACATTTTCCTTCTGTGCGGGAATGAGGACATTAGGTTTAACAATTTTCTCCCTCTCTCTCATTCTCTGCCTATATATACCTCTAATTCTACCTCTTCCCCGTCCACCCTGTGTATATGTATATATATATATATATATATATATATATATATATATATATATATATATATACATACATACATATACCAAGGCTTTTTCCCCCTTTCAAGGGAGGTAGCCAAAAAGGGAAAGGCATAAAAACACTCCCACCCATTTCATCCCTAAATACACTCCACACCCCTCCCACCCTCCCTCTCATCCGAGCACCTCCTGGATGACGGGTCATCCCTGCACCTTGCC
>NC_134805.1:35968965-35971465 GCF_046742065.1 Oratosquilla oratoria | reverse complement strand
AGCCCCCTTCACCCTAATCTCGCTCCTCTCTCCTTTCTCCCTCTCCTTCCCCCCTTCCTCCCCTTCCTCCCCCTTCCCAATCCTCTTCCCCTTCCCCAAGTCTTCCCCTACCCTCCTTCCTCCCAAATCCATCTATCCACATCCCAATCCTCCTCCCCATCCTCAATCTTTCTAACCCCTCCCTAATCCTCCTCCTCATACACATGTTCATACCCCAACTCCAATCCTCATCCCCCATCCTGAATCATCATCCCCATCCCCAGTCCTAATCCCCCCTCCCCAACCCCCCAACCCCCAAGGTGTTGCTCTTTGATCACCAGATGTCGTACCTAGGGCATGAGGCCTCGTCGACTCTTTGTCAATGTGGTGGTGGTTGTGGCGGCAGCGGCTGTGGTACAGATAAAGGCGGCTGTTCATTACTCGGGGCCGTGTTGACATCTTTGAGCTTCAAGTTTAATATTCTTTCGTTGGTCTCATAGACAGAGTCGAAGGAGAAGGAGGAGGAGGAGGAGGAGGGGGAGGAGACGGAGGACGAGGAGGAAGAAGAGAAGGAGAAGGTCCGATCGCCACATAGCAAATACCTTACTCTGGAGAAGCACTCACGCCTATTAGGAGTGTCATGAAATACGTGTGAGGCGAGGAACATAGGCCCTTTACATATGTCATCTAAGTTGGAAGTATTTGCACTCTAAACGTACTTTTGGCAACCCAAGGGAGATCACATATGTGTCATGTAATACGTGTGATGCGAGGAGAATGGCTGCTTTCAAGGGTGATCCTATCAGGCACAGTTAATAAGCGTAGCAAAGGGAAGTGGGCTTAATATTCTCAATGAATTTCAGTCGCGTTGTCATACGTCGACGGCACGAGACATTGTCATTTGACCTTTGTTGCGTGTGTATACGTGTGTATACGTGAGAGCGAGAGAGAGAGTGGAATACAGTGTGTGTGTGTGTGTGTGTGTGTGTGTGTGTGTGTGTGTGTGTGTGTGTGTGTGTGTGTGTGCGTGTGTGTGCGTGTATAAGTGGTTATAACGTCAGATTTTATATGCTTAAATTGCGGTTATATGAACACACACACACACACACACACACACACACACACACACACACACACACACACACACACACACACACACACACACACACACACACAGATTTACCACGTGTCTGTATAAATTACCACTTGAAATTCAATTGCAATTTACAAAATTATGTAATATCTCTTCATTGTTACTTTTAAAGACTTGTATAAATGAAAACAGAAAAGTTTTAAATGAAACTGAAATTATATTATTCTTGCACTATTGTTTGGTCCCTCTCATTATAATCTCGTTAATAGATAATTTTGTGTGTTCAAAATTGTTAACAGGGAACATTAGACTTTGATATCATAATGTTGGTATTCATGTGAACACAACAATCAGAACCATTATGTATGAAACTATGTAAATACATATCTTGTTAAATATTTAATATGTGTATATTTGTTTTTATAATGAACATGTGTGATGGAAAACGTTGTTTTTGTACTATAAATTAGAATCGTATATATGCATTGTTTTGATCTATAATGGGTAAAGTTGTGTCAATTATATTCTATAATAAATTATATATATATTATTTATCATCAAATTATTATTATTTTTTATGTTTATCCATTTATTCATTTATCTAGTTTTTGTCTCTTGTACGTCGATTCGATGAAATATATATATATATATATTTTTTTTTTTGGGGGGGGGACGACAACCCTTCAAGTTTATTTTAATTGTTTTCCTAGACATTTCTTGGTCTTCCTAGAAATTAATATCAGGTCACTGTTTTGATATTCCATAGTCCTAAGACGAAGAGTGTTACGAGGCAGGCATGATGGGACATGAGACAGCTGGCCCGATCACAGCTGGTTGTAGCTTGTGGTGGCACCAGCTGCTGAACCAGCTTTCGCAGTGAATGATGGCAGAAGGTCTGTGACGCCGCGCAAACTTTATCGAGTTCGTGACCTGAAAGAGATAAAACAAACGTTTTTCGAAAAACTAGGTCACCCAAAAAAGTATGAAAGCAAACGTCAGGAAATTAGTTTTTTTTTTTTTTTTTTTTTGTAAAGGTAACTATGATGTTTGTTTATGTTGCCGATATTTTGTATTTTCAAACACGTGTACACAAAAACACACACACAAATACATAAAATCACAATACACACACACACACACATACACACACACACACACACACACACATACACACACTCACACACACACACACACTATATATATATATATGTATATATATATGTATATTTACACACACACACACACACACACACACACACACACACACACATATATATATATATATATATATATATATATATATATAATATATATATAATACATTTATATATACAGTATATACATGTACATATATATGTATATATATATATATATATATATATATATACATATATATACTGTATATATGTGTGTGTGTGTGTATGTGTG
>NC_134805.1:35958965-35963965 GCF_046742065.1 Oratosquilla oratoria | reverse complement strand
GATAGCACTGTATGGGGCAGAAACATGGAACATAAGAGAAGAAGAGTTAAATGATTTTGAGATGAAATGCCAGAGAAGTATGGTAGAAGTTACTAGGCTGGATAGAGTGAGAATTGAGGAAGGGAGAAAGAGAGCGGGGGTGGAAAGGCAGTTGGGAGATAAGGTTGATGAAAGAGTATTGGGATGGTTTGGACACATGGAAAGAATGAGTGAAAAAATATTAGTAAAAGAGGTATGGAGGGCAGAGGTTGATGGAGTGCACATGAGGGGGCGACCAAGGATGAGATGGATGGGTGGGGTAAGAGGGGAACTAGGAAACAGGGGAAAGTCTGTTGAGGAAGAAAGGGAGAAGACAGAAGATAGGGTGTGAGTGGAGAATGGTTGTGTATGGATGAGGCTGTGATACATGGAAGGGAGTGGGTGGGTGGAGAATGGTTTGTTGGTGAGGGAATATGTGTAAATAATATATATTTTGACGCAGCCTGAAGGGATTTCTCCCCGTCTTTTCTTTTTCTGCATGAGGGAACGGAGAGGGGGCGGGTCGCCGATTAAATGAAGCGGCTTTGCTGTGGATGTGCAGTGTCTTGCTGATTGCTTCTGATCCAGGGCAGTGGGCGAGATGCAAGAATGAACCGTCATCCAGGAGGAACCAAGAAAAGAAGGGTTGAGGGAGGGAGGAAGGGAGGGTATGTGAATGGGAACGGAGCATGTGAGGATGACCTGGGCTACCTCTCTTTAAAGGGAGAAAAAGACATTGGTGTATGTATATAATATATATGTATATACATATATATATATATATATGCGTGTGTGTGTGTGTGTGTGTGTGTGTGTGTGTGTGTGTGTGTGTGTGTGTGTGTGTGTGTGAACATTGTAGTATATCGCACTAACCTGCAGTTTCCATGCTTTACAATGTCGGGAACACAGAAGCCATAATCTGTCTCCATCGGGGAGAAGAGACAAGACTAAGATGGCAAAGAAGAGGGAAAAGGAGCAAAGCCCAGTGATGGCCGGACCCGAGTGACGAAATGGTTTTGTGGCAAAGAAGCTCCGTGGTTGGTTGCTGGCGTGTTGGAGAGGACCGAAAGACCGGAAGCTGTGCGACTACAGACCCACATCCCAGGGGTCAGGTCAGCATGGGTCGCCATTAGCATTCCGCCTCGTCTAATGTATTCAGAGTTAATCGTCGTGATTAAAAGAAAAAAACAATTTTTATTTACCAGGCGAGTTCAGTTCAGGGATATTTTATTGTTAATTTTTTCTAATGCGCGCTCGATTGCATTCACTTAGGCGCATGTCAGGCATACGTACATATGAAAACACGTTCACACATGTATGTATGTATATATATATATATACATATATATATATATATAATATATAAACACACGCACACGCTCAAACACACGCACGCGCTCAAACACACACGCACACACACGCGCATGTACACACGCATGTACACACGCATGTACACACGCATGCACACACGCGCACATACACGCACACACACATACACACACACATACACACACACATTACAAAGGATTACAAAGGCGGAGCATGCCGACAGGAGACCTTTTGATCCATATCTAGGTCGGATGCGAAAAAAAAATCATATTAATAATAAAACAATAAATAAAAACTATAATAATGTAAATAACAAATAGAATACATAAATAAATACATAGGTATAGTTAAATAATAAACAGGTAAATAGTAAACAATAATAAATTGACATATAACTAATAATAAATGAAAATCAGACAGACAAATGATAACAAAACAAAAACAAATAATATATGATATAATCATTACAGCATCTTACTTAGGTATTTATCTAACTGATTCTTAAACCTTCGAACTGAACTACATTGCACTACCTGTGCAGGAAGTATATTCCATTCATTTACTACACGGTTGGTAAAGTTGTTTCTACCTACTTCCAAATTGAATCTATTTCCGGACAGTTTGAGACCATTGTTTCTTGTCTGATTCTCATTCAATGTGAAAATTTTGTCACTTTTGATGTTGTCAATTCCCTTTAAAATCTTAAAGACCTGTATCAAGTCACCTCTGAGTCTACGCTTTTTTAGGGAAAACAGATTCATGTGTTTTAGTCGATTTTCGTTTGATTTATTTTTGATATTTGGAATCAGTTTTGTGGCTCGCCGTTGTACTTTTTCCAGTCTGTCAATGTCTTTAATGAGATTCGGTGACCATACAGAAACAGCATATTCCAAATATGGACGAACTAACGATTTATATAGCTTGTTAATGAGTGATGGACTTTTGAAATCAAAAGATCGCGCAATCAGTCCCAGAATCTTATTTGCTTTCTCAGAGGCTGAAATACACTGCTTGGATGATTTGAGGTCGTTACTGATAATTACGCCGAGATCTTTTTCACTATCCACTTTTGTTAACGAATTACCAAATAACTTGTAATCGTACTTACTGTTATTTTTACCTATGTGCATTACCTTGCATTTACTTGTGTTAAATTTCATTAGCCACTTTTCAGACCATTGCTGTAATTTATCTAAATCTTCTTGAATATCTAATTGGTTTGAGTGATCATTTGCCACTCCGCACAGTTTTGTATCATCAGCAAATTTGGAAACAGTAGATTTTAGTCCATGGTCTATATCATTTATATATACTATGAATAGAAGTACACACATACACACACACACACACACACACACACACACACACACACACACACACACACACACACACACACACACACACACACACACACACACACACACACACACACACACACACACACACACACACACACACAGACACAATCACACACACACACACACACACACACACACACCACACACACACACACACACACACACACACACACACACACACACACACACACACACACACACACACACACACACACACACACACACACACACGTGATCGCTTAACTCTTTTCTTTTTAATTTGTTGTTCATTACTTTTTTTACAACAGTAATGTATATACAAATGTATTGTTTGTCGAAACTCTACGAATACAATATCGATATTTTTCCACTTTGGGCAATCAAAGGAAGCTGGATTTTGGCTAATTGAAAATTTCATTTTTTTGTTTATGGTCGAAAGTGTCCAACGCTGTTACGTAATCTTAGACAATCACTATAGAAGGAAAACAATCGGTCGTATTCTAAGACTTGGTTGTGATCATTGCCGTGTATTAAGAGCTGATAGTAATCAACGCTTGGATATATAAAGAATTTGTAGTTAGAGTTTTTAGTTATAAACACTTATGAATCAAGAGTTTGTAGCAATTAGTTTGATGTATCAAAAGTTTGTAACAACCAACACTTCCATATACCAAGAGTTAGTAACAAACTCCACTTCCACGTATTAAGAGCTGGTAGTAATGAACACTTGGATGTATCAAAAGTTTGCATTAATCAACAATTTAATGTATTTAGAGCTGATGGTAATCAACACTGAGGTATTAAGAGCTGATGGTAATAATTTTGTAGTAATCGATACTTTGATATATCAAGTATTTGTCATAATCAGTGCTTGCATGTCGGAGGACATGTCATTAGATCTTATGCTTGACCCCAATTTATATTCTCCCTAATTATCTATTCCATCACGGATTTTCCTTTCCCCTCTCCCCCTTTACGTAATGTGGGAATTTGACGAAGGGTAGCCCAGTGTTCTAGGGATTATCGTAATTTTTGCATAATCTTCGTAATTGGCCATAAACTTTGCATGGCGGTGAGCGAAAAACTAAAAATTTCGAAACGGGTCAGCGAGCTTGAGCGATGGCACCTACTTTGCCCTGTGGGCTCAGTTTTGCTCAATTTTTATACTACTTTTCTATTTGATTGATCTATTTATACTATTTTATGCTTTTTATACTATTTTGTACTATCTATACTTTTTAATGCTATTTATATTATTTCATACAATTTTGTACTATTTATATTATTTTATGCTATATATACTATTTCATACTATTTTGTACCATTTATACAATTCAATGCTATCTATATTATTTTATACAATTTATATTATCTATACTGTTTACACTCTACTATTTTATACTATTTATACTCTTATACTATATACTATTTTGTACTACACTATTTAATGCTATTTATACTATTTCGTACTATTTATGGTATTTTATGCTATTTATACTATTTATCTTATACTATTTTGTACTATTTATACTATCTAATGCTATTTATATTATTTATACTGTTTACACTACTATTTCATACTATTTATACTCTTTTAGACCATCTGTACTATTTTATACTGTTTATACTATTTTACTATTTATACAATTTTATACTATTTTTATATTGTTTATACTATTTTATAATAATATTTTATACTATTTGTACTATTTCTTACTATTTATGTTTTTTATGATATAGTATTTATTCAGTGTTTATGGTACTTTGTACTATTTATACTATTTCCTATTATACTATTCTATACTATTTGTACTGTTTTTATAAATTTTTTACTGTTTTGTACTCTGTTTACTGTTTATATTTTTTATATTTCATGTTATGCTATTTTATACTATTTGTACTATTTCTATATTATTTACTATACTATTTTCAATAGTTTTCGTAGTATTTCTGTTATTTATCTATTTTCTTTACTTTTTATACTATTTTCTCCTAATTATATATTTATTTTTCATTTTGTTTATTTGAATTCATTTCTTAATTATATCTATTTACTTGTTTACTTGTATTTATCTCTTTTTTATGTATTTTCGTTGTATTTATTTACTTGGTTATCATTGCTGTCATTGTCATCGTCACCTTCATCGCCATGCTCACCGTCACAATCAGTGTCACTCTCTACGTCACAGTCATTATACTCGCCGTCACACTCACTGTCACATTCAGTCACACTCAACGTCACAATCGTCGTCACGCTTGTCACATTCCGTCACAATTACCGTAACACCCAACGTCATACTGTTAAACTCTCCGTCA
>NC_134805.1:35918965-35936465 GCF_046742065.1 Oratosquilla oratoria | reverse complement strand
TCTTGCATGGCCAGATATTAGAGATCGTGTTAACAAGATTTGGGCATTTTTGGTTTTTAAGTTTTTGGTCGTAATTTGAAGTTTTATATTGTCTTGCTCAGTAACACTCACGACACTTCTTCAACGCAAGACTTTATCAGTTGAGCTGGCCACAGAATCGTGCTGGTCTCGCATGCCATTACTTGTGGGTTCGAATCCCGCACTCCTCAAATTTTCTGCAGTGACTGCTTGTCACTTGTCCCAAGTGTCTCCAAAGGTAAAGGCTTCGGCCGCAGTTACCCAGTGCGTCCTGGCGAGGACTCACCACCTTCATCTGACAATCGGTGACTGATCCCCGCTCCTCCACCTTCTCCTCCTCCTCCTCCTCCTCCTCCTTCTCGTCCTCCTCCTCCTCCTCCTCCTCCTCCTCCTTCTCCTCCTCCTTCCCCTCCTCCTTCTCCTCCTCCTCCTCCTCTTCCTTCTCCTCCTCCTTCTCCTTCTTCTCCTCCTCTTCTTCCTCCACTTTCCCTCCTTCTCCTCCTCATCCTTCTCCTCCTCATCCTTTTCCTCCTCTTCTCCTCCTCCTTCTTCTCCCTCATTCTTTCCCTCCTCCTCCTCCTCCTCCTCCTCCTCCTCCTCCTCCTCCTCCTTCCCTTCCTCCTCCTCCTCCCCCATCTCCTCCTCCCATTCGCCTTCTCCCATCCTCCTACTTCACAAGGTGTCCAATGTTTCTTCCGAGGGAGATGAATGGAAGGTCCCAAGCACCATTGCTTGCTGCTTTGGGGCTGCGGGTTTTTCCTGTCAGTGAGAACATAAGCTAGTGACAGTCAGTAGAACTGGGCTTCTTTTTTTATTTATTTATTCATTTTCCTATAGATACGAGACTGGTTTATGTCTGATATCCCAGTGTTTGCTGTAAAATTACATTGAAAGAACCTGCAGGGTAAATTGATACAAGTAGATAATAATACTCGTGTGTGTAAAATTGAGTTGATATTTATGGCCTTTCATGCTTAAAATACGAAATAAATCACCCCGATTAAGTTTTATATCAAATATGAAATTAGTGTGATGTGGGGGATGGTAAGGAAAAATTTCCAGTTAATCAATTTCTATCATTTTCTTTTGTTTTTGTATTTTTTTCTATCATTTGTTATTTTGAGGCGGCGGAGACGAAATGTAATTGTTATCATTATTCATCTTTTTATTTAATTTGTATTCATTCATTCATTCATTTGGTTTTATTCCTTTTTGTTTGTTTGCTCATTCGTTCATTCCGTCATTCATGAATCCATGAATTTATGAATTCGTTCATAAAATGGTTGAATCTGGAGTTTCCGGCCTTTTCCTGCAGATTTTCCTGGATAATCATGAGAGGTCAGCTGAAATTTTGGAAATGATGAAGAACTCCAATTGGCAAGATGTGTTCTTTGCAAAGGCCTATAAAACTTTAGATTGCGTGCATGGAAGGTCCACAAATAGAACTTACACAACTCTGATGTTCACAATAAGCTGTGGACTGATGAAGTTGGATAATGTGAGATTCAGTTCTGCCAAATTCAGGCCTCTGAAAGGCTGGTGCACACTATGTTATGATAATAATAATAATAATGATGATGATGATGATGATTGATGATGATGATGATGATGATGATGATGATGATGATTACAATGATAATAATAAGAATAAGTATATGAATATGAAGAAGAGTGCGTTGGTGCTCAAGAGCAACGGGTTGGGCATTTAGGGGGTAGATATTCAAAGATTTTGACGTGTGTGTATGTGTGTGTATCTGCGCGTTTGTGTGCGAGCCTTCACGCTTGTATATGTGCATGTTTGTGTATGTTCATTTCAAAGAGCAAAAGGTGGTATTATATGTAGCCTATGACCTTTCATGGTTTGCCCAACGGGTTGCTTGCTTGTGTTACATATCCGTCTATTAACAGACCCATGGAATGTGTAGGTCATCTGCGTTCGACCACACAAAGGAAGGTATAAAGCTTGGGTAACAAGTTATTTCTCTTATGCGTTAGTTTTAAAGGAATTTTGAATTTCAATGATGAAAAATTAAAAATAATTAAAGATACATATATAACTGAAAATTTAAATTGAAAAAGCGTTTCCGAGTGGTGGTCGTTGTAACAGAGGTAGAGAAGCTTTGTTTATGGACTTGATGAATGCTTATGAATTGATACAACATTTTTTTTTTTACCAGATACCAAGTCAACACACGCGTAAATGTTATGAAACATGTTTTTCACTTTACACATGGTCGAAGGTTAATTATGGACTAAAGTTCACAGTGATGTAGACCTATTTTGTCACTCAATATATATGTTTGCTGTATGGCGGAAAGTAGAGAACTAATTTTTTTACAATCTTTATATATATATATATATATATATATATATATATATATATATATATATATATATATGTATATAATGTACACACACACACACACACACACATGCACACACTTCATGTGGACAATTTTGCTTCAAAACGATTGCTAGCCCGAGTATTATTTGTCATCATGTATAAGCACAAGTAAACATATAAGTACAAATGTGTGCGTGTATGCCAATGCACACATGCACGCACGCACGCGCGCAGGTATAACTAATTCAGTCTCTGACTTCGTTATGAAAGACGAGATTGTATGCGAAGAGCAAACTTTGCCGCCGACATCAGAAACGCAGTGTCCCTTCTCGATTCTTTTCTTGGTCTTCTGATTCTCCAGAATTTAAATAGAAAACGATTGATGACCGAGAGAATGGGAGTCATGATGAGCTCTTCCGCAGATGTCGAAGACTTCTGGATATCATTTCCCGTCTCCGGAAAAAGCTTATTGCCTCAGAGTCGCGCGGTCGTTCGTACGTGAAGGTCGTGAGAATGAAGTTGATATCAAATGAACTCCGAACCTCACTGTTGTGTGTTCAGTCTGTCTGTCTGTCTGTCTGTCTCTCTCTCTCTCTCTCTCTCTCTCTCTCTCTCTCTCTCTCTCTCTCTCTCTCTCTCTCTCTCTCTCTCTCTCTCTCTCTCTCTCTCTCTCTCTCTCTCTCTCTCTCTCTCCATCTATTTCTCTCTATCGATATATCTATCACTGTCCATCTCTCTCTCTCTCTCTCTCTCTCTCTCTCTCTCTCTCTCTCTCTCTCTCTCTCTCTCTCTCTCTCTCTCTCTCTCTTTCTCTTTTTTTTTATAAATTCGTCGTTCAGTTCCTCAGGTCTAAGGAAGTGCCACGCAGGTGAATAATATCGCCTGACGGTTATCAGAAAAAGAAGGAGAGAGGACCAACCGGTACAGAAGGGGGTAAATCGCGATATAACATAACTTCCCTTGCTAGCAGGGAAAAGTGCCACAGAGAAGAAGAGAGGGAATGGGAAGGAGGGAGGAAGGTAGGGGGACAAAGTGACACGGAGGGGGAGAGGCTGAAGGTGAGGGGAAAGAAGAGATAGAAGAGGGGATATAGCGAAGAAAAGATGAAGAACCGAAGTAGAGATGGATGGAAGGGGAAAAGGGAAGAGGAAAGAGGGAGAGAGGTAGAGAGAGGGGGAAGAGGGAGAGAGATGGGGAAAGAGAGGGGGAGAGGGAGAAAAAGGGATAGAGAGAGGGGGAGGGAGGGGAAAAGGGGTATAGAGAAAGGGGGAGGGAGGGAAAAGGGAGAGGGAGGGAGAGAGAGGAGAGGAGAAAGAAAACAGAGAGGAAAGATGGGAAGAGATGGGGGAAAGAGAGGGGGAGGGGTAGAGAAAGGGGGAGGGAGGGAAAAGGAGGATAGAGAGAGAGGGAAGGAGGGAAAAGGTAGAGAGAGGGAGAGAGGAAAGAGAGGGAGAAGGAAGGAAAAGGGAGAGGGAGGAAGAGAGGAGAGAGAGGGAGAAGGAGAGGGAAAACAGAGGGGAGAGGGGGGAGTTAGGAGGGGGAGGATGAGGGAATCGTGGAGACACGTCCGCGTAATCCATCAGTGATATTGTCCGGCCCTTGAGTGTCATTTGGATCCTCCTCCCGTCCGCGGCCGCCGGCGCCGAAGTAGTCGAGACTCTTCACACGAGACCGCTGTGGAATCCTTCCTTTGGTTCTCCACTCTTCTCTTGTATTTCCCCTGCGGCCTGCGTGGACATTATCACCCTTTTTATTTTTTTAATTTTCTTACTTTATTCATTTAATTGTATAACTATGTTTATATAGATTGCTTTGTATGTGTTTATTTTTAACTATTAAAGTGTTTTGTTAGTTTTAATTGTATTTGTACTTGTTTATATATGGACGTGCTTAATTGTTTATTAGTTGTCAAATTTATTTATTTTTTATTAATATGATAGCTCATTTTTAAACATCAAGACGAAATTTTGGAAATGATGAAGAACTTCAATTGGCAAGATGTGTTCTTTGCAAAAGCCTATAAAACGTTAGATTACGTGCAGGGCATTCATCAGTGCCTGTCACTATGCCCTTTCACATGATACTGAAATCATGAATGATTATGTTCAAATCTCAAACAATGAAAATAAAAAATATTCTTGAAACTGAAAATATTGATAACGAAAATAGCCAAAGCCGTTAACGCAGTTGACTTCAATCAAATATGTTTACGTGAGAACCTCTGCTTCCTAGGCTATTGGACAAAGTTAGATTTAAGAAAGAAATAGGAAGGGACTAGTTTAGTGACAGCAGGCCCTGATGAATGCCAATAATTATAATACGTGATTAACGAAGAGATTAAAATAGTCGTAATTCGTTGCTACGGTGTCTCACTTTATCCTCGATGAAAATGTCCGACTTTAAGCCGGAAAAAAGCCTCTGAAGTATGTCAGAGCAGTGTAAGGGGTCATGTTGAGATTGAATGTTTTTCATTGTTCTCCTTGAAAACCAGGGATATGCGGGTCTTGTGTGATGAATCAACCTCTCAACACGGTGGTTATGGTCCCCCTTTTTTTTTTTTTTTTTTTTTTTTTTTTTTTTTTTTTTTGATTTTTTTTTTTTTTTTTTTTTTTTTTTTTTTTTTTTTTTTTTTTTTTTTTTTTTTTTTTTTTGGCAAGATGACCCGCCTTCATTCTTATAAAATCGTCTGGTGCACACCAGATTTAAGATTTGTAAAATGTCTCGTTAACGTTATATTCACTCGCAATTGAGCAGATCGGACATATACGTACATATGCACACGCATGCGCTTACACTATCGTATCATTTACGGTAAAAAATATTTGATATTTTTTTTCTGTTTTTGTTTCATTTATAACTTTGATTCTTCGCCGTCTTTTTCCATTCCTTTGTAAGCAAACCCTCGGGTTGGCCTGTTTGTGTGTGTGTGTGTGTGTGTGTGTGTGTGTGTGTGTGTGTGTGTGTGTGTGTGTGTGTGTGCGCGTATGAGAGAGACAAAAAGACACAGAGGGACAGACATAGACAGACACGGATAGACAGACACAGACAAAGACGGACAAAGAATGGGGACTCCATTCTGGCGCAGAATAAAGGAAATCTCTTTTGATGCAGTACGAATTGGCCAACTGGTCGGGTTCCCCCGGCATTACCCTTTCCCGGGGTGCTCTGTTTTGTCTATACTTGATGCTGCCTTTGTCTTTCGGTTAGGATGACTTCTGTGTTTGATACTGTGTGTTAGTTACCCCACCTCCCACCTCCCCTCCTTCCCCTCTTCCCCCTCCCTCTTCTCCTTCTCCCCCTTCTCCATTCCCCCCTTTTCCCATCTCCCCCTCTTCCCCTCCCCCTCCTCCTTCACCTCCTTCTCCACCTTCCCTTTTCCCATCTCCTCCTCTTCTCCCTCTCCTATTTCCTCACTCCCCCTCATGTATTCCCCTCTTCCCCTCCTCCCATCTTCCCCTCTCCCCCTCTTCACCTCTCCTTCTCTTCTCCCTCTCCTCCTTCCCCACTCTCCCTCTTCTATTCCCTCTTCTCTTCTTCCCCTCCCTTTCCCTCTCCCCCTTCCCCCTTCCCCCCTTCCCCCCTTTCCCACTCCCCTTCTCCTACTCTCCATTACTTCGTATATTATCTATGTTCATTTGGCTGGTTTATGTGCTTCCCTTGTTTTGTTTTGTTTTTTTGTCGTTACACAATAGGCTTTACTAATTTTGTTGGTCTATATGTATCTAATTTTTAGCTGTTGTCTAAAATTTCTGTTTCCCCTCATTGTGATACTTTGCTGTATTTCTTTTTTTGTGTTTTTATTTTTTGTTTTTATTCTTCATGGTTTCTTTGTGGACTAGGGCAGCAGGGTGATGTTGGGTAATGCTATTCCTATTTCATATATTCATTTACTTATTCATTTATTTGTTTTATCTATTTACTTGCATATTCATTTGTTTAAATTACTTATTTTCCTACCGTCTTATTTATTTACCTACTCATTTACTCAGTTCTCTATTTGTTTGTATATATATATATATATATATATATATATATATATATATATATATATATATATATAAATTCATTGATTTATTTCAGCAATTTATTTGTTTATTATTTTTGGTTAAATGATCTATTTGTCTATTATTTTATTTATATATTTATATATATTCATTTATTTGTTTTTTTGTATACGTATTTGAGTGTTTATTTGTTCTTTTATTTATTTGATTTATTATTTGTTTATTTGTTTGATTTGTCAGTTAATCTATTTGGTATATAGTATATATATATATATATATATATATATATATATATATATATATTATCAATTTATCTCAGTTTAATATATTTATTTGCCTGTTAATTTATCTATATATTTATCTATTTATTTACTTAGTTTTCTATTTGTGTATATATTTATCTATCTTTTTTACTAATTTATTAATTCATATATGTTTATTCATTTACTTGTTTCTAGTTGCGCTCCTTCAAAATTCACATAAATTGGTTCCCGTAAATTTGTTACACTAATTTGTAACCTTTTTTATTTCCCGTCAGTACATTTTCGTTTCACATGCGAGACGTACGAATTCATAATTTGCACTTTTTTTTTTTTTGTACTTTCGTCTCGGCAAATTTTACTTTGGCAGAGCCTCGAGTGCGGGCTAATTAACATTTCCTCAAGAAGGACTTTGAATTTTGTGTTTTTTCAGGCCTTTTTTTTTTTTAAGATGCCACTAGCGCGCCGGTTTCGCATTCGCTTAGTTGTGGGGTTGAGTTCAGCACTTATTTCCAATTCCCAGCAATGTCTTACCTACCCTAAATAGTCCCCAAAAGGCAATGGTGATGGCTTCTGCCACAGTAACGCAAAATTGTTTGTTCGGAGAACTTTGTTCATCTTGAGGGATGGATGAGGTCACGATTGAATCCCGACCACCCTAATACACCCAACCCTCTCCCCCTAATACCACCACCCCCTCCCCTAATACCCCCAATCCTTTCCCCCTAATATCCCAACCCTCTCCTTCTAATGCCCCCAGCCCCTCCCCACGTCTGTGCTTCCTAGGTTATTGGACAAAGTTAGATTTAAGAAAGAAATAGGCAGAAACTTGTTTAGTTAACGAATGGAATAGACTTAGTAACCATGTAGTAGTGAGCGCTGAAGCTGCTGGTTGTCTTAAGAGAAGGTTAGATAACTTTATGGATAGGGATGACAGGTGGTAATGGACATGGAACTGCCTAGTGTAGGCCTTTTGGTCTCTTGCAGTCTCCTCCATCTTTATGTTCTTATGTTCAACTGAACAGAGTACTCTGATCTTAGCTAGAACAATGAACAAAAAAGTGCGCCAGAATGTCAGTTTTAATCCTTTCGCTCCGTTTCACAACATGAGTCAATTAGTCTCGATGTCGTCATGCGATTTTATTCACTGAGGAGGAAAACCACCACCGCAACAAAATTTTCTTCATTTTTTTTTTTTTTTATGAAACTAGGATTTAAGGATTCGTAGCAGCGAATAAGTGAGTTTCCTCTTTCCTCTCATTCTGATTTCTTTACCTCTTTAATTTCCTTTCCTTTCCTTTCCTTCCCTTTCTCTGTCTCAGTCTCCCAGTCTCTTTCACTTCTCGTTCAGCCTGAAGCCACCCTATGTCTCCCCCTTAACCCAGACCACTACAACCATTACAACCCCTACAACCCCTATCCTAACCCTGTCCCATCCCTAACCCCCTACAATCACCCCTACCTCAGTTTCCCACCACCCTAGGCTTCCCCCAACCCCCTAACATCACCAGTCTTGCCTCAGCCCCCTACCACCTACCATGCATCTTCCCCCCACCACCACCACCTCTACCTCAGCCCCCTACCACCTACGTTACATCAACCCCCTACCACCACCTTCACCTCAGTTACCAATCACAATACGCTTCCCCTCTACCCCCCTACCACCATCAGCCCTACTTCAACCCCATACCACCAGCCCCCTAATTCCAGCCCCACCTCAGTTCCCTACAACCCTACGCTCCCCCCCTACCCCTTACCACCAACCCTAACTCAGTCTCTTATCCCCTACCACCATCAGACCTACCTCAGCCCCCTACCACCAACCTTACATCAACCCCCGTCCAGCCTTATATCAACCCCCTACCACCAACCACCAAATCTAGCTCAGTCCCCTACCACTCTACGCTTCCCTTCTTTCCCCATACCACAACCAGACCTATTTCAACCGCTTATCACTAGCCTTACATCAACCCCCTACTACCACGAGCACGCCCTCAGTTCCCCTACAACCAAACGCTTCCTCCCTACTTCAACCCCCTACAACCGCCATTCTTACCTCAACTCCTTATCGCCAGCCCTACTTTAACACACACACACACCCTACAACACGCCCTACCCCTGCACAATCCTGACATGTTTTTACCATCGAAAGAGACGAATGCCGCCGTCCACCTGTTCCTCAGGTGGATCCACTCCCAAGGTCCTCAATGGACGCCTGGTCAGGGCGGACCTTTTCCCTCCCTTTTTCGAGTCAAGTCCCTCCACTTCACGGCAGTATCTCCCTCCACGCTGGCCTCCAACCTCCACAATAGCTTTCAGCGTCTCTGGATAGATCCTTGACATCTTTTGTAGAACCTCTGGCATCCTTTTGCAGAAGCTTTGGTATCCTTTCCTGACTCCTGCTTGCCATTCACGACGGGTCTTGTCCTCTTTCTAAGACAGCTCTCCTTCGACTCTTTTTTACTCTTTCTGAGGCGGATGTTCTTCTTTCTTGACATTTTTTTTTTCTTCCAGATCCCAGACACTATCTTGCCGACTCCTTGTTTCTGAGAAGTAATGTGCCTCTTCCCTAAATTAGTCATTTCTTTTCTAGACTCTTAATCATTTTTCTAGACGTCTTTCTAGAAACTCCAACTCCCATTCTTTATTTGCCTATCTGCAGTACCTGTCTGTCTATTTCTATGTCTGTATCTGCCTCCGTCTCTTTACCCGCCCTTATCTTTTTTGAGGGGAAGTACCCGGCGTCGCAAAGCGGGTCCTGAAATATTCAGATGTCTCTCTCTCTCTCTCTCTCTCTCTCTCTCTCTCTCTCTCTCTCTCTCTCTCTCTCTGTCTGTCTGTCTGTCTGTCTCTCTCTTTGTCTGTCTCTCGTCTCTCTCTTTGTCTCTCTCTTTGTCTGTCTCTCCTCTCTCTCTTCTCTCCTCTCTCTCTCTCTCTCTCTCTCTCTCTCTCTCTCTCTCTCTCTCTCTCTCTCTCTCTCTCTCTCTCTCTCTCTCTCTCTCTCTCTCTCTCTCTCACACACACACACACCCACACACACACACACACACACACACACACACACACACACACACACACACACACACACACACACACACACACACACACACACACATTCACACTCATTTTCTATTTCATTCTCTCATCTGTCTGTCTGGCTGTCTGTCTTTGTCTCTGTGTCTGTCTGTCTCTCTCTCTCTAGGACTTGTTGCACCAACCATAATATCTAGGCCCCGCGTTCGGGTGACTCCGGTACGAATATTGTTTGCATACACAAGAAGGAGCGAGTGTTTGTGTAACGACAAACGCAAATGCACTTGTACATACGCGCACCCGCACATACACACACGCGCGTGTGCGCACACACACACACACACACACACACACACACACACACACACACACACACACATACGCACACGCATTCGTGCATTCTTTCGGTGGCGTAGTTGGTAGAGCACTGAGCTGCCACAATAGTGGCCCGCAGCTCATGGTTCGAATCCTGCCCAGGGCCGAAATTATTTCGGTACCGCTGCGCTTCGGGTCGTTACTCTGACTCTCGTGGGCGGGGAGTTGTGTGTGTGTGTGTGTGCAAGGTCATAGCATTACCCATAGATCGGACCTACGAGCTCTGAGCTCTCTTCCAGGAGGGAAATAGCTGTCGATCACGAGTCCAACACGTGATCCAAAGACCAAGTGAATACGCACACGCACGCACACACACGTGTGCCCTCTGCTTCCTTTGCAACTACATTTTTACAATCTGCACATATGGCCCTCTGGCTCTGAGCAGACATCTGCTCCTCCTGTGAACGTGGGTTGGCTTATACATTACTATTTTCATATTCTGGATGTAGCAGCTCGCGGCTCTGCCATCCAGGGTCTTAAGCCTGCGCATCCAGGTCTTCCGGCCTGCACACCCAAATATTGTGATCTGCACACTTGGGTCGTCCGGCCTGCACATTTAGATCCGTAGGCCTGCATATTCAGGTCCACTGGCCTGCACATTTAAGCCCACTGGCCTGCACAAGTAGGTCCACGGGCCTGCACATTTAGGTCATCCGGCCTACACACCCAGGTCCGCTGGCCTGCGCAGTTCGCTAACATGCACATGTAGGTTCACTGGCCTGTATATTTAGGTCGTTCGGCCTGCACACCTAAGTCGTACGGCCTGCACACTCAGGTCGTCCGTTCTGCATATTGAGGTCCACAGGACTACACACTCATGTCCGCAGGACTGCACATTTAGGTTCGCAGGCCTTCACACCTAGGTCCGCTGGCCTGCACAATCAGATCGTCCTATGTGCAGGCCCAGGTCGTCCGGCCTGCATACTCAGGTTCTGCTTCCTGCACACCCTCCCGTTAAACTAATGTGTAACACACACACACACACACACACACACACACACACACACACACACACACACACACACATATATATATATATATATATATATATATATATATATATATATATATATATATATATATATATGCGACAAAACCACAGGAAAAGTTATAACGAAATGACAGTAAGATCTTTCGCATATTACATATTCTAGAAAAATAATGAATTTTGTCTGAAGATGTAACATGCGAAAAATCTTACTATCATTTCGTTATCATTTCTCTTGTGGCTTTGTTGCATACTTGCCTTACGGTCAAGTAAGGTTTCTGCTTACATACATACACACACACACTATTGTACCTACGATATATATATATATATATATATATATATATATATATATATATATATATATATATTCGATAGGAGAAAAGACAAATACATGGAGAGAGTGGTGTGGGTAAAGTCCAGGATTTTACCTTCACCACCCTCTCCATATATATATATATATATATATATATATATATATATATATATATATATATATATATATATATATATATATATATGTATATGTATATTCGATAAGAGGGAAACAAATACATGGAGAGAGTGGTGTGGGTAAAGTCCAGGACTTTACCTTCACCGCTCTCTCCATATATATATATATATATATATATATATATATATATATATTGTATATATATATAGATATATATGTATATATATATATATATATATATATATATATATGTATATATGAATATATATTCATATCCATTAGCATGCCCGGAGACATTTTGTGCATTCACCAGCCGGAACATCGTCTAACAAGTCTGCACAGATGCTTGAGGCGGTTTTTATCTACGTTCGGCCCGGATTCCGTGCATATGTAACCACGTAATGTTGCATACTAAACCTGTTCTTAACCTGGTTAGCATGGGATGCGTCCTTAAGCTGAATAAAGTTGCTTGTGGTCAACCGGTGTGTAGTTTGTAAACCACATCTTGAATCCCCTGAGAGGAGCGTAGGATAATCAGAGTTGTTTGGTCTGAATGTGATAAATACCATACTGACAGTTGTTAACATTGGTAGTAGTTTTGATATTGAGCATAATGACTCTTGTTTGTGCCTGTTGTCAACCGAAGGTCACCAAGAACATTTCTGTTTCTGTGATTACTAGGTTCAACATGATAGAACTTCACTTTTATAGAATATACTCTTTTCCATTTATTACTCTGTATTCTACTTTATCTCTTTTATATAAAGTTCTTTAAGTTTTCGAGGAAGAGTGCCGGCTTGTTTGGCTCAATTTGGCACCTCTCTACCTCTCTGTTGCCTGAACTCCAAATGGGGCCTCGATTGACTGAGACATTTGAAATAAACACCAAATGTGATGACGAAGCCTTTATTAGTACGACGTTTTACTTGCTACAGCTTTTTCAAGAACATAGTCGTTACACACATGACTAAGAATGAATTAGAGGAACGGGGGGAGGGAAGGAGGGAGGGGTTGTCACCGAGTATTAGGAATGGTTAAGGAAAAGGTAGACCAAATGTCTGGGAACAGGAAAGGTTAAGGATGAGATGGAACATTTGAGTGGGGAAGAACATTAACTCAACCGAGGAACAAAAGAAAGAAGAAAATAAAGAGGGGTGAGCAATTATCTACTTAGGGTTGACAACGACCTTAAGAGGAAAAAGGGAGCTTGGAGGGCATCTAGGGATAGCTTAGAATATTGTTGGCAATAGGTATTAAAGGAATCAGTTGGAGTGAGTTAATGAACATGCTCCACTTTTGTTCAATTGTGTTGGTTCCTTGTATGATGGCTGCTTCCAAACATTTTCTGCGGATCTTGTAAGGCTAACGTACCAGAAGTTCTGCATTCTCCCAGTCCATCAGGCGGTTGCTACTGTTCCTGTGTGCAACACACGCATTGGTAGTGACATCATGGCGAAAATCGTATCGGTGTTCTCGGATCTGGTTTTTTCGATCGCGTGATGTTTTCCCAATGTAGGATTTTTCACATTCCGAGCACGGAATCCGACAAACACCGGCTTTAGTGTCCGGCGTTTTCCCTATGTTTATTCTCGTCCTCGTGATGTCTTTAATTCCCCTACTCGTCTAGCACACTACTTCCAAGTTGGTGGTTTTTGCAATACGAGTCAGGTTGGTGGCGACGTCGCTAATTGGTAACAGACATTTGGCTCTCCCGCCCTGCTGCCTACGGCCTTTCAGAATCTTAATGACCTATTTTCTGGACCTATATGAAAGAAAATATGGATTTTTTATTAAAAAAAAAAAATCCCTGATATACCAGCACTCTTCTAGGTATTCTTCAATGCATATTCTGAGTGCATCGGTTGTGAGTTAATGTCCTTTCCCCACTCAATTGCTCCATCTCATCTTTAACCTTTCATATTTCCAGACATTTGGTCCACCTTTCCTAATTTTCAAAAACTCCCCTCCCTACCTCCCTCCCTCTCCCCGTCCCTCTTATTTATTTTCAGTCATGTGTGTTATGACTATGTACTTGAAAAAATGTAACAAGTGAAACGTCGTACTAATAAAGTCTCCGTCTTCACGTGGTGTTTATTTCGACAGACTTGTCGGCAACTTCCAATTACATAAAGATTGACTGAGACACCATGTAGGCTCTTCTCACACTAGCGGTTTCAGCCGCTGCGGCTCATTTACAATGTAGGTCAATGGAGGTGTTCACACACAACCGCGCGATTTTTTCTTGATTATGCGATACGACCGCGATTTCCTTGTGGTTCAAGCCACTAATGTAAACATGGCCTTAAGCTAGAGGACTCAGATGTATAAGGCCATTTGTCATATCCATAGTAAAATCTGTAAAGTATACCTTCATTATATCTGTAGTATACGACGATGATATACTTGTGCTCCGGAATCGGCAGTTTTGGGTCTAACCATAGGATGGGAGAGGCAGTATTTGGTTGTACATCTGTTTTTTTTATTTACTTTTTTATCAATTTATTTATTTGTTTATTTATTTGTTTATTTACTTATTTTGATTATGCAGTGGAGTCGTGAACACTTGAGAAGTACGACCATCTGATCGATGTGTTTCTGTTTCTTTATTCGAACATATTGTTACGTTCAGATTTTTTTGTACACGGTCGTCTGTTTTTATACGAATAAATTTTCGTAAACTTTGAAGATTAATGTGCTTCTTTAACGTTCGTTTGTAAACATATTCGTTTGTTTCGTACAGAGGCTTGCTTTGTACGCATTTGCACCTTTGATTCACGGCTATTTGTATCGTATCCGCCCGTGTATTTCGTACACAATTCTTTCCTTGCTATTTCTATTTAATTTATTTATTTATTTGTTTGTTTCCTTATTTGTTGATTAGTTTATTTATTCATCTATTCATTTATTTATCTATATTTACAAATTTATACACATATTTGTATACATGTTTATTTCTCTTCGTTTCAGCTAGATTGGTTCATAAATGTTTGTATCGTACACCATAGTTTGTTTGGTATATCTTTAGCCTGCTCAGTTGCAGCGTTGCTTTTGCGAGTCGAGCAACAAAGGCTTGTTTGTTTTGATCAACATTTCACAGAGTGCCTCATGCAACAGTGCCGCCACCTGGAGCCGGCCCTAGCGTTGGCTCTGCCTCTCTCTGTCTTATTCTCTCTCTGTCTCATTCTCTCTCCTCTCTCTCTCTCTCTCTCTCTCTCTCTCTCTCTCTCTCTCTCTCTCTCTCTCTCTCTCTCTCTCTCTCTCTCTCTCTCTCTCTCTCTCTCTCTCTCTCTCTCTCTCTCTCTCTCTCTCTCTCTCTCTCTCTCTCTCTCTCTCTCTCTCTCTCTCTCTCTCCCCTCTCTCTCCCGTCTCCCTCTCCCCTTTTCTCTCTCTCTCTCTCTCTCTCTCTCTCTCTCTCTCTCTCTCTCTCTCTCTCTCTCTCTCTCTCTCTCTCTCTCTCTCTCTCTTTCTTTCTCTTATCCTTTCTTTCTAGGGTTTTTTCTTCGATTGTTAGTCTCATATTGATTTGAATAAGTCTAGCATGCTCTCTTATACGCAAACATGCATAGTTTGCGAGTGCACGCACAAAGACGCACGCACACACACACACACACACACACACACACACACACACACACACACACACACACACACACACACACACACTCATATATGTATATATATACATATATATATATATATTATATATATGTATATATATATATACTATATATATGTATGTATATATAAATATATATATATATGTATATATACACGCACACACACACACACACACACACACACACACACACACACACACACACACACACACACACACACACACGTATAAACACCAACATAATTAACTGCCAGTCTTCGTCTTAGCTCTTGCACAAGAATCTACTTCTTTGAAGACTTGTTCCTTCGAGTGGGTCGTCTACGGTAAAATGTCTTCAAGTATGACGACACACACGTGAAGCTCATTCCCTCTTCTCAGCTTAAGGGCAAAGTGAGACGCAGCCGACACAGGTGACGCAGCACAGAGTAAAGACAGACTTCTTGTTGCTGAGTTGAGGTACGGTTTGAACTTCTGTCTCATTTGAAATGCTTCTAGATCTACTACCTCAGCATTTCGAGTTAGAAAGATGTTCGAACTCTACTTCAGTTCAGCAACTGGAAGTCTGTCTTTGCTCTGCGCTGCGTCGCCCATGTCGCCTACGTCTCACGTGCGCTTAGAATCGCGAAGGCATTCTCCCTGTCCCACACTTATGTCCCTCTCATTTCAAGTTTCACACAAGAAGGAGACTGCAAGAGACCATAAGGCCTAGACTAGGCAGTTCCATTTCCCTAACCACCTGTCATTCCTATCCATAAGGTTATCTAATCCTATCTTAAAACAACTAATCCGCGCTCACTACATGGTTTCTAAGTCCAATCCATTAGTTAACCACTCTGTTGGTATACTAGTTCTTGCCTATTTCCTTCATAAACCTAAATTTGTCCAAGTAAATAGATAAAATCTCACGAAAATCCTTTCTTTGGTTCTCAGCTACAGACCTCTCACATAAATCACCATTCCAGCCATACACTTATCTCACGGGAACACATCGTCTCACAATTACACACTTCTCGCGAAGAAGAAACTGACCATATATATATATTTTTTTATAATTTGAAACTAATCTCCATTCAGAAACACTAATTACTTTTAACAGGTGCTGTTTCTGTGAAGAATTACATATATGAATTATATGAAAATAATAGACAAATAGATAAATATGTCCATGTGTATCAGCTACCTCAGCCACCTTTTCCATGTCCGTGACTCCAAGTATTCAACGCGCTATTGGCCTCATGGATAGAAGAGCTGGTTAACGGGGATTCAATGGTAAGAATACGGAGATAAATAAGGTGTCCAAACAGCAGCCAGAACAAAAGTATCAATGTAATTTTTTGTATACTGCATATCAGAGTGAAGGAAGTCCTAGCTCAGTAGGAATTACATTTGGAAAAATAGTAATAAATGTGAAAATATGTGTAGGAGAACAGGCTTAAGCTAAAGCATCAATACTCCAAATGTTGATTGCATAGGAAATGAGTAATATATTTAGGCTTGAACGATGACTTGAGACACCTTCGCGTGTTAACACAAAGACCGTTTATTTGCGGTCGTATTTTTTCATATATCATCGAGCCTCCTGTGTTACACACAGAGTAAACATAACTCGAAATTTATAAAAACGCAGAGTCTTTGCCTCACAAAAAAAAAGAAATTATACCGGGATAAGTGATAATTAGAGTGCCACGGGTAATTAATCCCTTAATGAATCGCCATGATTAACAATTATTCTTCAGGAAGACCTCACATCAGCTCCTTGAAAAAGCGGAAAGACGTGGCTCCAGCACCACAGGTGGAATTTACCAATAAATCGTTATGAGAACGAGAGCTACGCTTTAAACATCCACTTTTGGTTCGTGTTGGTTGGAATGTCTGCATATTTTGCGGCATGTACTTTGTACTGAGAGAGGGGAGAGAGAGAGAGGGAGAGAGAGAGAGAGAGAGAGAGAGAGAGAGAGAGAGAGAGAGAGAGAGAGAGAGAGAGAGAGAGAGAGAGATAGATAGAGAGAGAGAGAAGAAAGAGAGATAGAAAAGAAAGAGAGAGAGAGAGAGAGAGAGAGAAAGAAGGAGAGGACGGGGTAGTGAAAAGAGGAGGTATAGGGAAGGGAGAAAGTGACGGACGGAAGAATGGAGGAAGATGATGAAGGAAGTGATAGGAGATAGAGATGTAGACTAATAGGCAGACTGTTTGGATGTACTATGTACCCCTGTATGTTTGATGTGTAGCAGTTATCATGTACATTACAATTAGAAAATTGGAATGAAAGTACATATAGAGCAACACCAGTGTACAATTTGTTCAGCTACTGAGATATTTTGGATTTAATATACTTGGTTACGAGGTTTGTTTGTTTAATTTTTATGAGCGTCAAGCAATTTTATTCAGTAAAAGTTGAGCGATAGTTAGA
>NC_134805.1:35903965-35916465 GCF_046742065.1 Oratosquilla oratoria | reverse complement strand
TACACACGCATGTATATATATATATATATATATATATACACACACATGTATATGTATATATATATATATATAAAATATGTGTATATATGTACATACATACGCGTGTACTTGACCATTTATGTATTCACGAATTCAATGACAAAGGTATTGCGCGTGTGCTTCTTTATGTGCAAGTAAAATGCGTTTGTGTCTGCGAGCCATCATAGTCCTCTTCCACATGCCCGATGATGACTACCTCGATGTCGTATACAAAAAAAAAAAAAAAAAAGATACACGCATCGGTTGCAACAATTATAAGAACAGATACTTTTTCCCCAGGCATTGTTTTCAGACTAATGGACTCTCCCAATTGTTTGCTTGCAAACGATCATACATCGGTCGATGTGCATTAGAGATTTCGTTCATTCCTTGCGACATCTTCAGGGGTACAAAACCTTCCGAATGCTTGTCAGTGATCTGTGTAAAAAGGGAGGCATTCATGCCGTACTGGAACTGGTAAGTGTGACAAAACTCTGCATGATATTTTCATACGTGTGTTAATGCCCTGGAGGATCGACCTAAGTGCTCGACATGCTTTTGTCTCTATTCAGCTGTTGTAAACAAGAATTGGCACTTGAGATGGATTGACAACTCAGTGTGTCATTGGAGCTGGAAGAGAGAAGAAGTGAGGGAGGGAGGGGAGAGGGAGAGAGGGGGGAGGGGAGTAGCCAGTGGGAGGAATGTCTCGCAATCATCGTGTAGGACTCATCGGAGTCAACGGACGGTGGGGACAAGGACTGCTAACGGTTCCTAACGGTCCCCAACGGTCACTAACGGTCACTAACGGCTGTTAACGGTCACAGCTTTCGGTGCATTTGGCGACATTGCTTTCAAACGTTTTTCTTTACGAGGTAAGTTGGATAAAGTGACTCTTACGAGCTCGGTTCAATGGTTCTTGAATGAAGTGCATGGACGAATGTGCGATGGAGTTCTTGGTTGTAAACACTGATGAAATAGGATTCGAAAACTGTAAAAAAAGAATAAACAAATAGAAGGCTGACGATGGAGATACTTGTTCGGGAGTGCAATTTGTAACAATGAACAAATAGAGACAAAAGAATTGTGCCTAGGAAAACCATCAGGATTCAAATTTTAAATAAAAGGAACTGAAGACTAAATAGTTTAACTGTAGAAAATTTCATGAAGCTCGAGATCAGTATGGTGGTATTATTTTTTAAATTTGCAAAACTGTTTTAATCGGATCACTGATAATTTCTAAGGTGGTATTCTTAAAAAAAAAAATCGTTCCTTGTATAAATATTTCCCTTCCAAGGATTTATATAAGATTCATATAAGGAAAGATTTTTATTCATTTATTTTTAAGAATACCATCGTTAGTCCTCCAACCCTTGCTTGGATTTTTTTTTCTATGCTTGCGTGCATAGTCGTGTACTTACGTGCTTGATGTTGTGCTTACGTGTTTGCATCTTGCGTGTGCATCCATTTCGGCTCATTCCCATACATGTGTAACTACGTATCGTATATCTGATCGGGGAACTCCTGGAGTCTGTCAACACAATTTTCGTTGCAAGTGCCAAGTGAGGCATTTGTGAAATGATGGAGAGTCACGGCTGACATAAGCACACAATAAGGAAAAACTCCAAGTTAAGACGTGTTTTTATATATACAGTACGTCTCCTCAACCGTACACTTCCTCATTCTTATTAATTTTCAGTGATGCTATTCGATATTATATAAAAGAAGTTCCTGTACCGGTCATAAAATTTATCCGTAGTCAATGAAATAATACTTAAAATGATTATTATTAATATTAATGTTATCATCATCAATATGTATGTGATATATATATATACATACATATATATATATATATATATATATATATATAATAAAGTAGTAGCCTCTGTCTGTCTGTCTGATTGTTTATTTGTTTGTTTGTACACGAACTCCTCCTAGGGTTTTAGAGATAGACCCCCATAACCATATATATTCTGATACCCTATCACTCCAGGTACTTGGATAACTATATTTCATTTCGAAAAAAATAATTTGGATAGGTTTAAGGGTTAGTGTTAGGAGGTTTATGTAGTATCCCCTGAAGTCGCGTAGTATTTTTTGTGACTTAAGAATTAATATGATTAAACAAACCATTGTATGTATCCATAAATATTATTTACATTTGTGAAATTAATATTGCCACAAACCATGATAGCTTTTGTAAGAAGAAAGCATGTTTATGGAAAATGAATGTATAATTTTACCAAATGTTGAAATATTGGTTATTTTTATTTAATTTTTGTGCTGGCGGAAATAGTTAATTCACAAACTCCTACGTTTTTGCAGATAAACCCCTATAACTATATATATATTCTGAGGATAAACTAGATACATTTCTTCACCTTTCAGCTGTAGATCATTTATTGTCAATCCACACACACACATGCACATACACACGCACACAAAATAATGTGTACACATGATATGTGTGTTTGTGTATGCATGTATTTTCAAACTAGGGTTTCCCAACTTCGGGAGGTGGGGCGCACACCTGGGAGGGGGAGTATTTAAAGCTATATCTAAATTTAAAAAAGAATTTGGTTAGGGTTAAGGGTTAAAGTTAGGTGGTTTATGGTGAGGGAACACGCCACTATTGTAGTCCCCCCTTAAGTTATTATTTTTGTAACATAAGAATCAATATAATTAAACAAACTATTGTATGTGTTCATAAATATTATTTATATTTATGAAATTAATGTGGCTACAAACCATGATAGCTTTTGTAAGAAAAAATCATGCAAATGCAAAGTGATTGCATAATTTTACCAAATGTTGAAATATTACTTATTTTCATTTAATTTTAGTGCGGCGGAAATTCATTATATACAAACTCTTCCTAGGTTTTTCTAAATAAACCCTTATAATCATATATATTCTGAAGATAGATAAAGTAGATACATTTCTTCACCTTTTAGCTGTAGGCATTTATTGTCAATCCATACACACACACGCACGCAAAAGAATGTGCATATGATATTTGAGTTTGTGTATGCATGTTTTTTTTTTCAAACTAGGGTTTCCCAACCTTCGGGTAGGGGGGGCGCACATCTGGGAGGGGGAGTGTTTAAAAAATATTTTGGCTAGGGTTAAGGGTTAAAGTTATGTATGGTATGGTTAGGTTAGGGATTATTCACGAACTCGCAGCAACGCGCGGGTAATTGGCTAGTATACATATATATATATATATATATATATATATATATATATATATATATATATGTATATAATATTCACTCAATTTACTTTCTAGACAGCCAGATGTACACAGTCATTGCATTAGTGGTATTCTCTTTTGTTAAAATGTGGATCCGTATTCAATTAGGCAAATTTGACTTCCCCACGTAGCGACCGATTTGAGAACAGCTTTACAGAATATTGGTTTTGGATTTCCCCTTTTGTATAATTTTCAATTGATTTGTGCACTCTTCATTGGAAACCAATATATTCCACTTGCCTTTATGAGAGAGATCGCTCACACACATTCCATTCGGCAACGTAACCTGTTCTAAGATTTGTGTTTTTAATCAGAGGAAGACAAATTTTGGTCGACTTTGGAGGAAAGGGATTGGTGGACACTGGCTTGAAAGGGGTCACGGTCAGTTCAGAATCTCTTCAGGTCGGAGTCCACCCTCTCAGTTTATGAGAATCACTTACTTCGAGAAAAGAAGATCGTAAGACGAAGACGCTGTGTTGAAGAGGTTAAAGTCTTGTGTTTATGTAAAAGAGAGAAAGGAACTTATTCTGGTTCGTAAAGATTTATCTAGCCAGGATATTTTATTCAGATTAGTTAAAACGTCTCGCAGGAAGGGATACACGCACGCGCGTACACACGCATACACACACACACACACACACACACACACACACACACACACACACACACACACACACACACACACACACACACACACACACACACACACACACACACACACGTGTGCGTATATACAGTATATATATATGTATATATATATATATATATATATACCTTAATTAAGGAAGTTTGTGTTTGTGCGAGCGCGTGTTTGTGTATATGCTTGCGTGTGCGTTTCTGTGCAAAGGAAGCGCCCGCGCGCCCGCATGGGAGTTGTTTGCTGATGTGTGTTATTGTTTACGAGCTTTGGCATCCGAATGAGAGAGAGAGAGAGCAACGCGAGTTGGCTGCAGGAACTCGATTATAATATAGTTTTATTGCCGCATATATTCCCAATTTCAGCCAGAGATAAATTCGTTCCTATAAAAGAAAAAAAAAACTTGGAGATATATTTCGGTGATCACCATCACCATCGTATGATGACGTCTTAGCGGATGAGTTTTCAGGGGAAGAATATATTCTGAAAATCTTTTGTGCGATATCGAACCCAGGTTATGATTACCAGCGAGTTCATCTTTGTTGCCCACTCTACGAGGTTTAGTTTTCTTCCGACTGAATACAACCTCTAAAGAATGACGAAATACTCATGGACTGGTTAACCCTCTTTAAGGCAATTAAGATTATTCTAATCCCTAAAACAACAGGGAAGGGTGTTCCCTGTTGCTAGATAAATTCACTTGGCGCTGCGGGTGGCGTGGGTTAAGTTGGATGTTCCGTGGATAAATGAACTCGACAGATGGCAAAACGTGCAACTACTGAGGATCAAAAGAAAAAGACTGTTTCTTGCTTCTCCTACTAGTATTTGTTTATATGCATATATATATATATATATATATATATATATATATATATTTATATATATAAAAATATAAATATATATAAACATATACACACAAATAAAAATACACACACACACACACACACACACACACACACACACACACACACACACACACACACACACACACACACACACACATATATATATATATATATATATATATATATATATATATATAATTGGATATTTGTTCATATTAAGAACAAAACTTATAGAAAATACAATGAATGTTCTCAGCCCATAGTGTGTCTGTATTTCAATAGAGCAGGGAAATATATCTGAATATCTGAACAAAAGGCCGACTGCCTGCATTGCATGACTCCCATGCACGAGGTTGCTTACATGCTGGTCCGCCGGAACGGTAATACTGCACATGCATCACACACCCTGGGTGAGTCGGGGGTGGGAGGGGGAGGGGGAGGAGGAAAGTGGGTAGGGGGTGAGGCGGGGGACGCCGAGCCCCACCGAGGAGCGAGTCGACCTCCCGTGGGCGCACTTGTCGAAGTCTGTTGCATAATCGTCGAATACGACGCGTTGCATGACACTGCACGAAACTTTTCCTTTTGCATGAATGTAGTGTACCCGTTTCGCAAGAGCGACGAGGTGAGTGGGTGGGTGGTTGTGTCTCGTCTCATAGGATAGGCTGACACGCTAACCGCTGCACCAGCAAGCCGTGTGTGTGTGTGTGTGTGTGTGTGTGTGTGTAAGTGTGTGTGTGTGTGTGTGTGTGCGTGTGTGTATGTGCGTTTGTGTATGTGCGTGTGTTTGTGTGTGTGTGTGTGTGTGTGTGTGTGTGTGTGTGTGTGTGTGTGTGTGTGTGATAGTGTGCGCGCGCGCGTGTGTATGTGTGCGCACGTGTGCATGTGTCCGTGTGTGTGTTTTGTGTATTCACCTTGGTCTTTGGATCACGTGTTGGACTCGTGGTCGACAGCTATTTCCCTCCCGGTAGAGCTCGGAGCTCGTATGACCAATCTATGGGTAATGTTATGACCTTACACACACACACACACACACACCCAGCTCCCCGCCCACGAGAGTCGGAGTAACGACCCGAAGCGCAGCGATACCGAAATAATTTCGGCCCTGGGCAGGATTCGAACCAGGTACTGCCGCACCTCCGTACTGGCAGGCCAGTACTCTATCAACCGCGCCACCGTGTGTGTGTGTGTGTGTGTGTGTGTGTGTGTGTGTGTGTGTGTGTGTGTGTGTGTGTGTGTGTGTGTGTGTGTGTGTGTGTGTGCGGTTGTGTCAAAACCGTAACACAGGGGCCATGCGCAGATGAATATGGTCTCTCTTGTAGGCTTCTGGCTCTTTTGCATATACATAACATGTTATATTGTTGAAGCAGGAGGGAGAGGGAGAGAGAGGGGGAGATCACCAGGGAGACGAACGTAACGGAAGTTGTTACTCAAGTCCTGCTCATTAAAAGAGGTTTTGCTACCGAAAGTGTGCCACTTAGCACGAGAGTGCAAAAAGAAATTAATAAATTAGCCTAGCTGAGAGATGAACGACAAAGAATGTACCTCCCTTATGGAAGGGATTATATGGCTTCGTTATTTATAATTGGTTGTAGTGTCTTGAACCTAGTCTAGAGCCTTGTTAGGTGCGCCTAAATCGGTTGGGAAGTGGTTTCATGAACATTCTAGAAAAGGTTCTGAAGAAAGGTCTTGAACCCGAAATCGCGATATAGCAAACATGACCACCTACAGTGAAGTCCTATACCTCCTTTTAAAGGAACATAAGTCCATAGTGAGACATATGGAAAATATATTCAAGGAAATAATAAATGCACAATTAGCCATCACTTTCATTGAAATATGTATAAGAGAAAATCTTCTGCCCATATATACTATTAATATCCCCAGCGATAGGGCAGTAAACTAAAGCAAAAGACGCAAGAGAAGACCTATTAAAGAAGAGATGATAAAATACATGAAACGAAGGATAGAAAATTAAAAGACAAAATCCAAAAACCCAACCATTATTACCGTGAACTTGAAAAAAAGGAAAAACATAGACATAATTACAACCTTAAAAGGAAATATTGACAGCCTTTTTATAAAAATTACTAACCACCACAGAAATTCCATTACTAGAGCTAATCAAGAGAAATTGATTAATCTGAATTGTTGCCATATTAAATACTTACGCCCTTTAAACGGTTACGTTAGTTTAACCAATAAGATTCTCACCCTTGACCAAGAGGAACTACTTAGGGCTCAAATGCCATGATATGTCTAAGCCAAAAAAGTTCCAAAAAAGAACAGAATGTGAAGCTCTTATTGATGACGAAGGGAAATTAAATAAAAGAGATGAAATGACTGTTTAGCCTTCCTTCAAACAAGAAGTAATTGCTGAAGCCAATAAATCAAGGGAAAACCGTAACAAGTTAATCGAATAGAAACATATCAAGGCCGCAGAGGAATTAAAATCAGGCCCTGGTATTACCATTAGGAAAGCAGACAAAGCGGCTACTTTCGTATATGTGTGTATATATATATACATATCTATATACATATATATACATATCTATATATATATATATATACATTATATATATATATCTATATATATATACACATATATATACATATATATATATATAGATATATGTATATACATATATATATATATATATATATACATATACATATATATTTACACGGTAAGTGCGTATGATATGCCAGAGCTCTTATTGATCTCACAAATCTATATTAAAATTAATGAACAAAACAAATCGCAAAATTTGACAGTATACAAGTCATGATTCCGTGGGGCCAAAGACTGGGCCTCAAAGCATGCCTACTTCTATGACTCAACCAAGACTCAAAGAACGACTCCCATTTGCCTTCTGAATGGCCCAAGGCTCGACTTCTTTCTCGGAGTTTTATCTCCAAAGGCTATGGTACACCTCTATGAATTTATATCGAAATAAAGTCTTTATTCCGAGACTGAGGGAGACCTTTAACCCTTTTCAGAGACTAACCTGTACTTAAAAAAAAAAATAATAATAAATAAATAAGAATGTAAATGCAGCCGCCGAGGACCATTCGGAGAATCGGACATGGGAGGAGAACAGAGAGAGGTATGGGACGATCCAGAAGCAAGGCAATGGCATATTTTGAATACAGAGTCGTCTGCGATGCTCTAACGTTCGGCTGAATTATTTGGCGCGCAAACCAACGGTCTCTGTCGATGGAGTAGGGAGAGAGGTAGAGGTCCAGGATATCAGAAAGGAGTAGGGAGGAGGAGGAGAAGGAGGAAGAGGAAGAGGAGGAGGAGGAAGAGGAAGAGGAGGAGGGAGAATGAGGGGGTGGTGGTGGTCGTCGTCGTGTTGATGGTGGTCGTGGTGGTTGTCGTGGTGGTGGTGGTCGTTCTGGTGGTAGTGCTGGTGGTAATGGTGGTCGTGCTGGTGGTAGCGGTGGTCGTCGTGCTGGTGGTAGCGGTGGTCGTGCTGGTTGTAATGGTGGTCGTGGGGGTGGTAATGGCGGTCGTGCTGGTGGTAGAGGTGGTGGTGGTAGTGGTGGTAGTGGTGGTGGTCGTGCTGGTCGTGTTGGTGGTAGTGGTGGTCGTCGTATTTGTAGTGATGGAAAAGGAAGAGGGAAAGGAAACGGTGAAGGGTGAAGCGGCGACGGTGGTAATAGTGATGGTGGAGGAAGCGGAGGAAAAGGAGTAAAGAGTAAAGAGGAAGATGAAGGAGAGAGGGAGAAGGACAATGAAAATAAGAAAGAAAAATAAAAATGAGAGGAGACGGGGGTATAAGGCGTTGAGTAGCGGTAACGAAGAGGCATAAAGTATTATGAAAGTGAGAATATAGAAACAAATAGAATTCCAGAGTACAAGAAATGGAATTGAAAACAAGGGCTCGGGAACGAAGGGAATTTAGTTTAAAACGAGTAGAATGAAAAGAAGTTAAGAGAATGATGAGAGAAGAGAGAAAGTGAGAAAGAAATGTAATATACAGACATCCACAATAAGAGGAAAGTAAAACCGATGACAAAAGGATAAACAAGTAAATTGCCGAGGAAGGGGGAGGAGGAGGAAGAGTAGGACGGCGACGAGGAGGAAGAGGAGGAGGAAGAGGAAGAGGCCGAGGAGGAGGAGGAAGAGTAGGACGATGACAAGGAGGAGGAGGAAGAGGACGAGGAGGAGGAGGAAGAGTAGGACGACAACGAGGAAGAAGAGGACGAGGAGGAGGAGGAGGAGGAGGGAGGACGAGAACGAAGACGACGAGTAGGAGGACGACGAGAAGGAGAAGGAAATCAAGAAGGAGGAGGAGGAGGACGAGGAGGAAACTGAGGACGAGAAGGAAGGGGAGGCGAGGAAAAGAACAAGGAGGAAAAGTGGGACGAGGACGAGGACGAGGATAAGAAAAAGGAAAGAGAGGAAAAAGAAGACGAGGAGGAGGAAGACGATGGCGAAAGAAAATACTGTGGAGAGGTCTTTTACGCACGAAGGAGAATTGGAAATGGAAATATATTCATAAATAGGAAGATGTGGAAAACTCGTTAAATACATTAAATATGAGCGCGGTAGAAACTTCTGTAGAGCACTTCAGAATGTGGAATAAAAACAATATGTGGAAGAGAGGAAAAGGAGGAGGAGGAGGAGGAAAGTTGGAACAGAAGGAGAAAATATAAATTTATTTTTTATGCAAACGTAAGTAGTCAAGAGATAATGAATTGAGAGAGAGAGAGAGAGAGAAAGAGAGAGAGAGAGAGAGAGAAAGAGAGCAAAGTTCAGATAATGAGGCAAAGTACAGTTGGAACATAAAATTGGGATTTTAAACTCTCATCATTAAGAAAAAATCGAGCCCATCTCAATTTATCTCTTCGGTTTGTTTTTCGGCTTCAGCCTTTTATTCTTGCTGTGGCCAAGCGATTTTTTTAAACGAGTGTGGGGAACCTTTACAACGAAAAGATTGATCCTTTGGTGCTTAGGGCTTCATTAATAAACCTTAAAGCTAGCCCTTGATAAAATAAAAATGTTATATACGTTTCCGTGTTTATTTATTTGTTGTTGTTTTTTTCAAGGATTGAATGAACAGAGGAATGAGTGATATTTTTTAGATAACGTGAAAGGATAAAAAAGTCGTAGAGGCAAGGTGGGGAAGAGAGGCAAGGTGGGGAAGAGAATCAAGGTGGGGAAGAGAGAGTCAAGGTGGGGAAGACAGAGTTAAGGTGGGTGGGAGATAGGCAAGGTAGAAGAGAAAGAGGCAAAATGGGTGAGAAAGATGCAAGGTGGAAGAGAAAGGCAAGGTGGTTGAGAGATAGGCAAGGTGGGGAAGAGAGAGGCAAAATGGGTGAGAGAGATGCAAGGTGGGAGAGAAAGGCAAGGTGGGTGAGAGATAGGCAACGTAGGAAAGAGAGAGGCAATGTGGGGAGAGAGAGGCAAGGTGAGGAAGAGGGAGACGAGGAGGAGAACTGAGGGAAAGATAAAGGAGTGTGGAAGAGAAGAAACGAAAAAAATACGTTGGAAGGAAGGATAGTAAAGCTACGACAGTGGTCGTAAAGATGGAGAAGCAATGGATAAATATAAAAAAAAAATTAATAAGGAGGAATGTGAAGAACAGTGAGAAGGAGGAAAGAAGATGTAAATGTAAGGAAGAACGAAGGCACAAGAAGGTGGAGGAGGGAGGGAGGGAGGGAGGGAGAGAGGGAATAGAGGCGGAGGAAGAGAATAAAGAAAATGGATATTTTGCGGAGAAAGAAAAGGGAGGCAAATAAGATGAAAGGAGGTTGAGATTGCAAGAAGAGCTTTTGAGATGGAAAGGGAATAAGAAGGAAATAGAAAAATAGATTGGATGATGAGAAAGAGAAAGGATAAGTTGAAAAAGGGAGAAGAATTGAATAAATGGTGAAAAGAGTGGGGCAAAGAGGAATAAAGAGAAGGAATATTAGGAAAGGGGAAAGATGAAAGAAGGAAGGTTTATATAAAAAAGAAAGAATGGAGGAATTATCAACATAAGAACATAAGAATGAAGGAGACTGCAAGAGACCATAAGGCCTACACTAGGCAGCTCCGTATCCATCACCACTTGTCATCCCCATCCATAAAGTTGTCTAATCGTTTCTTAAAACAACTGATAGTTTCAGCGTTTACTACATGGTTACTAAGTTTATTCCATTCGTCGACCACCCTATTAGCAAACCAATTCTTGCCTATTTCCTCTTTAAATCTAAATTTGTCCAATTTATAACCATTACTGCGAGTCCTGCCCTGTTCTCTTAATATGATGACCTTGTTTGCATCACCCTTGGCGAAGGATATAACGGTGAGGGAAATTATAGGAAGAAGAAAACAGTGATAGGATCATGGTGAAGAAAGATGTAGGAGAGGAAAGAGGGGAATGGAAAATTGGAGTGTAAGATCAAAGACAAAATTGAGAAGATTGACAACATGGAAGAAAGATTCAAGTTGTAATGGTGGAAGAGGAGGAAGAAGCTATGGAAGAACGGGAGGAGTAAAGAGATGAAGAAGAGGATAGGGAGAAAGACGAGGAGGAAGAGGAGGAGAGGGAAGCAGAAGTGGATAGGTAGGAATAAGGAATAGGAAGAGAACGGAAGGAAGAGGAGAAGGAGAATAGGTAGATAGAGGAGGAGGAGGAGGAGAATATGGACGAGGAGGAGGAAGAGAAAAGAGGAAGGAGGTAGAGTTTGAAGAGGCGGGTAAAAAGAGAAGAGGAGGAGGAGGAGGAAGAGGAAAAGGAGGAGGAGGTAGAGTTTGAAGAGGAGGGTGAAAAGAGAGGAGGAGGAGGAGGAGGAAGAGGAAGAGGTAAGTGGGTAGATAGAGAGAACTCCTAACTCGTGGAATACAAACTCGAATTTGGGAAAGCGTTCCTCTGTTTATCCACAAACTTCCCCCAACATATTAGTTATCAAATTAACACAGATTTAACCACGTTTCTAGACGCTGCGTTGGCCAAACTATAAACTCTAAGACAAAACATGAATCAAGTCTCAGACCTGAGTAGATTAAACGAAGTGTATAGTTCTTAGCTTTTCAGTCCGGGGTCTCCTGTCAGCTGAGTCAAATCGTGTGACACTTAATGGAACAGTTTACTAAGATGCATCAGCTAGTTAAAGGGGTTATCATCTGCTCTAAATAGTCCTAAACTTATGACTTATTTGAAACTAACCCCAAACACGTTACCCGACCCTGTCAAATCCGAATTCACAGAAAGTAGGTCTTCAGTAATTCATTTTCATTGTGGGAAACAATTGGCATCAATTGTATAGAAATTGGCTTCCGACCCGAATCCGAACCGAATTTGACCCAAATCCGAACCGAATCCAACCCAAATCCGAACCGAATCCAACCCAAATCCGAACCGAATCCGACACGATTCCAATCCAAATTTGACTCGAACTTGACCTTATCCTGACCTTGTTCTGACCCAAACTTAACCTGAACTTTAATTCGACCCGAACTCGACCCCATCCCAACTCGAACTGACCCGACCCGAATGTGGACCCTCACCCTCACCCCAACCCTAACCCAATTTCACCTGATCCGATCTGCTATGACCCTAGTCCAGTCCGCCTCGACCCAACCCATAACGACCCAACCCAATCCAACCCAACCCAATCCAACCCAACCCAAACCAACCCAACCCAATCCAATCCAGACTAACCCAGGCTACCCCAATCAAATTGACCCAACCAAACCTAACCAAGACCAAATCCAAGTCAAACTAACCTAAATCAACCCAGACCAACCCAAACGAGC
>NC_134805.1:35896465-35898965 GCF_046742065.1 Oratosquilla oratoria | reverse complement strand
ACATGCTACGCGGGACATTTGTTCCACGGGAGTGCACAGTGGTGCGACCCATCGGTAGCGGGGTGAATCCTTACAACTTTCACTATATTTTCTTTATATATATATACATATTTTTCTATGGTAAACTCGGTGAATGTTTTCAAGGAAGTATTGCACCTGTTATTTTATAGTTTTATTTATATTTGTTTCTCATTTGTGTTTTTGATTTGGTTTAACTGCGTCGGATTGTAACGGTTACTGTGGAGACCTGTCCCAGTGTACCAAATTCCCCTTATTTATGTACATTTCCATTGCTACCACTGTATTACCCTGAAGACGAACCCCGGACAGGGTTCGAAACGTCGGAATAAATTGACGAACGTCGAGTCCAGCGTATGCTTTCTCCCATAATAATGGTTCCTGGACTCCAGCTATTTACGAGTATATATATGTGTATGTATATATATATATATATATATATATATATATATATTATATATATATGTATGTATATATATATGTTATATGTATATATATATATGTTATATATATATATATATATATACAAATTATATGTATATATATATATATATATATAAATTATATATATATATATAAATTATATATATATATATAAATTATATATATATATATAGATGTATATATACATATATACATATATATATATATATATATATATATATATGAGTGGTAGGGTGGTGACATTAAACGCCAAGAATCCGTTGAAGTTTTTTTCTGACGTTTCGTCCAACTAGGACTTCTTCAGAGTATACACAAGTAGGACAAAGACAGCTTTTATATATATATATATATATATATATATATATATATATATATATATATATATATAAACGTCAGAAATAAAACTTCAATGGTTTCTTGGCGTTTAAACTCACCACCCTACCACTCATTCTGTCTTCACACCTCAACATACATATATATATATACATATATATATACATATATATATATACATATATATATACATATATATATTTATATATATATATATATATATATTTATATATATATATATATATATATATATATATATATATACAGGAAAATATATTTTCATACGATTATTTCTGGGCTCGTAGGATCCTGTTTCTGTGCTTAACGTAGAACATCATTTAAATTGATTTATGTTTGATGGTCGTACTGTTTTTTCCAAATTGTTTATCAGGATAGAAACGCTGTTGAACTCTCACCTATTGATGATTTTTCTGCCGATATGTATATATATATATATATATATATATATATATATATATATACATATATATATATATATATATACATCTACACTGAATGGTTCCCAGCGATCAATTAATATCTTTATTCAACCACAAACAACTTTTAATTCCATGCCATCGCAATCGAGACTGAGCGATTCTTCAGTCTCGATTGCGATGGCATGGAATTAAAAGTTGTTTGTGGTTGAATAAAGATATATATATATATATATATATATATATATATATATATATATATATATATATATATATATATATATAGATTGAGGTGTGATGACAGAATGAGTGGTAGGGTGGTGAGTTTAAACACCAAGAATCCGTTGAAGTTTTATTTCTGACGAGTCGTCCAACTAGGACTTCATACTCTGAAGAAGTCCTAGTTGGACGAAACGTCAGAAATAAAAGTTCAACGGATTCTTGGCGTTTAAACTCACCACCCTACCACTCATATATGTATATATACATATATATATATATATATATATATATATATATATATATATATATATATATATATATATATATATAACTTTTGTGTGAGCTAATAGGACTTTTATATTTTCCCTCTCTACTGTTCATGTAATGAAATACCTTCCTTGTACTCATCGACAATCTATGTCTTCTTTAGTCGTCTATATATCTTTTGACCGTTTGGTAGTGAGTGTTAATCACGATTGTCTTGGCCTTTAAACTTTAGGATTCCTCTAGCTGAATAAGGTCCCCAGGGGAATAACCAAGATTTGAGACGCTTTCAGCAGCCAATGGTCATTATTCATAACGAAATAACTGTACTAAAACAAACGGAAGTAAATGGTATAGTATGAAAAATAAAGAGCAACCAGTTAGACGTAAAAGCCAGCACCTCAGGTGGGTTTGGAGAAAGTTTCCCGCCTCGTTAAAGAAAATAGAATGTAATTCCAGTGGGTACTCCACATAGCTTACTGTCGTTAGACCAAATCACTATGTACGTTGGCAATTTCATTTACAAAGGTGACGCACTGATAAAACTTTAGATTCACGCAAACACAAATATTCAACATGAAACTTACTTTGTCCAAATGCTCCTTACCTAATATAAGCTAACCTAACCTAAATTAACCTAACGCAACCATTCCATAGAAAATAGACCTTTCAAATGAAAAAATGTGTTTTCGTGATATTGAAATAAAACCGACGCATTTCATAAACTTTATCAGGATAAAGGCGGACTACGTTCTGCGGTTGAACAGAGGACCATATCCTAA
>NC_134805.1:35881465-35891465 GCF_046742065.1 Oratosquilla oratoria | reverse complement strand
AGACGATTCTTAAAAGAAGAAGAAGAGGAGGAGGAGAAGGAAGAAGTCTCTGCGCACGCTCTGCTTAAATGGGCCTCGCTTGTACATGAGCAAGACGAATACTTGAGCTCCCCTAGCGTGCTCTGGCCAGTCACGTGATCACCACAAGGCATGCCCTAGCCAGCCTGAGGTCAGACCAGGCCGGTGTGTGTGCGTGGTTCAGCAGCCAAAGTATAAAGCGCGACAAATATGTCAGGCTGATTGCATGACATACATACATACATACATATATATATATATATATATATATATATATATATATATATATATATATATATATCTGTGTGTGTTTGATGTCCATGTACTGACTAATTCTCAACCGTGATGTTGAACTAAGCCAATTTGTCTGAAAATCGTCTGAGCTCTTCTCGTGCATAGCACCCGTACACTCCTTCACTTTCCCTCGTCATCCTGTCCTCTGTCCCAATTCCAGAAATCTGTTTTCCTTCTGTTTTTCATTTAGTTTTACATCTGTTCTGTTTTGGTTTGCGCTCCTATTGCTCGTCTCTTTTGTCCTTTTTTTTTTTCCTTTTCTTTGTTTTTCTTAACTAGGTTTAGTTTTTTTGTAGTTTCTTTTATTGTTATTTATTTTTTCTTCCCTTGGACACTCAGTTTCGGAAGTCTAATAGGAGCAACAACAAAGGTTGATCCGAATCCGCGTGCATGGAATAAGTAGGCGAAGCTCTAAGCATTCAATTAGTACTTTGTCCTCATGATATGATGTTTACTCTACAGAAACTGTCATTAATTGTTCATAATTTCCATCTTTAGACAACGAGCATCTAGATATGAAGACATTAGATGTGTTCTGCCCATGTTACTATTTTTTTCATCACATTTGTCGCAATCAGTAGAGTTCGTAAGTACTAGTATTTTTCCTCTACAAATATGCTCAGACCACGTTCCTCTTTTTTTTTTTTTTTTTTGTCCTCTTAATCACAATCAGTTAAGTTTATTAGTACCAGCTTTTTCCTCGACATTTATGCTCGGCCTGTTACAATTTTTATCCTTCATCTTCGTTATCATCGGAAAAGCCTGTCAATGCCAATTTTTTCCTTAAAAGAGGAAAATATTGAAACAGCGCGTTATTCTTTGCAACGGAGCAATACATCAGCAACTGATAATGTTCTAGTTATTTATTGTAGTCCTTTGGGATGTTGAGCTCATGAAACAAATATTTAGATTGCTGTTCATTTCCGAGGTATGAAAGCCCATTACAAGTCTATTGGGATGTTGAATTTTCGATTTTCTGATGATTACTCGTTTGCCGTATTAACCAGAGAGGTCTGTTTTGAATTCAAGCTCGGATGATTCATGCACACCATTACTTGTTACCTAGAAAATGTAATCTAGAATAGATACCTAGAATGTTTTTGTTCTCAAATTATCTATTGTAGATACTTATATGGTAAGTGAATTTTATTTATGTTTTTGTACGTAGCTACCTGATGTTATAATTCTGTTGTGGTTGTGGTTAATTTTGACAAATGACACCATACTATTATAGATTTATCGCGTTATTTGTATATTTTCTATATGTGTATCTATTTATGTGTATGGTAACTGTGTGGTCCCTGTATGGGTAATATGTGGTTACTACCTGGTCACTATGTGGGTAATATGTGGTCACTACGTGGTCACTGTGTGGTTACTATGTGGTTACTGTGTGGTCACTGCATGGACACTGTGTGGTCAATGTTTAGTCATTACGTGGTCACTGTGATCACTATATAATCATTATATGGTCACCATGTGGTAATTATGTAGTCACCATATGTTCACTATATTATTACTATGTGATTACTATGTGGTAAAGTGATGGAAAAATGTAAGGACGTGGGTCTATACATCTTACATAATATATATATATATATATATTTATATATATATATATATATATATATATATATATATATATATATATGTATGTATGCGTTTGTGTGGAATGTATCCTTTTGTGTGCATAAGTATGTGCTGTGTTAGTTCTAGGTCGAATGATGTATGCAAATGAATTAGAGTGTGTCTGCATAGGAGTGTGTTGAGTGAGGATCTCCACCCTCGTTTGCCTCTTGGGATAATTGTTTGTCATCAAGGACTAATTAGGCTTCTTTCGTCTCAGAATTACCCCTCGTGTGGATCTGATGGTAAAATTTTCCGACCTCGTGGGAATTAAAGGCAGGTTATTGATCTTGTCGCAGGAAAATTAGGTTCAGAAATTGGGGCTAAGTTATTCATCATGTATTAGTTGGAACATATAAGTTAAGAAATTAGTTTTAGGTTATTTATCATATATCAGTACATGAAAATAAGGTTCATGAATTAGGGACGGGCTATCCATCGTGCCGTTGTCCTTAAGTAGTCACTGTATGATCACTAAAAGTTCAGAAATTAGGGCCAGTGTATTCATTGTCGCTTTGCCTTTATGTGCAATTTAGTTTCATAAATTAAAGGAAAGGCTATTCGTTAGTTATTAGGCGCAAGATAGAATAAACTGGAAACAATTCTCTTATCCTACCATAGTTGTTACGTTCAAACTTAAGAAGTAGTGCTCAATGATGCTCAGAAATTAGGGACAGGTTAGTGATTATCTTGTATCTACTAAGCGTAGGAGGGGGTCTCGAAATTAGGTTAAGTTATATTTGCTCCTTTAGTTGTTGTTACAGGGTTATGTCCTAGAAAATATATTTATTCTCACCACTTTGTTCCTACATGGTTCCTTTTTTTCCTTTTCTTTGCTTTTGCTGTTCTTATTTTCCTTTCTTCCTTTCCTCTGGTTTGACAGTAGTATGCAGTCAACTCCCCCAGTAAGGACTGCATTATCTCTATCGCTGTCTTCGCTCTCACCCTTGTCCTCGCTCTCGTCGCTCTCTCTCTCGTCGCTCTCCCTCTCGTCGCTTTCTCTCTCTCTCTCTCTCTCTCTCTCTCTCTCTCTCTCTCTCTCTCTCTCTCTCTCTCTCTCTCTCTCTCTCTCTCTCTCTCTCTCTCTCTCTCTCTCTCTCTCTCTCCTTCTTCTCCTGTCTTCTCTGTCTCTCATCCTGTTTCCTTGTGTCTTCATTTATTTTTTCACTGATATTAGTGTTGAGAATTGGAATTAGTAGGCTGTTCATTATGAAAAAAATGTAAATGTTTTTTTAATACTTCCCCCGGTAGACGTTTGTTGTTGTCCGTGTATGTGATTGGTTTCCACACTATTATTTGGTCACTTATGAAAAAAAATGTGTGTGTGGGACAGGAACGCCTTTTTCAATGTTGAACAATGTTGTACAGAAGCTTCTTTTTAGCGTTCTTCTGCTGCAAGGCTCTAGTTATCAGGTAATCACAATTATCTTCCCATTAAAGAACATCCGTTTTGTCCAAGAAAAACCTGATTCCGTAATATTTTTGAACACTGTAGAGCACCTGTGTATATTTATTATCTGGCTCATATCAGGTGATGTTATTCATCTGAGAATCTGACGTGGAAATCGAATTGGGGAATCCCACGTAAATCCGAAGTATTACCTACATAAAATTTAGTAATGAGTCCAAATTGGTCAAATTTAAATTTAAGAATGAAATAGGCAAGAACTGGTATACCAAAAGAATGGATAATGACAGGAATAGATTTAGTAACCCTATATTAAGCGATGAAACAATTGGTTGTTTTAAGAATAGGTTAGATAACTTTATGGTTAGGTATGACAAGTGGTAAAGGACAAGGAACTGCTCAGTGTAGGCCTCATGGTCTTTTGCAATCTCCTCTATTCATATGTTCCTATGTTATCCCACATGGAATGTACAGGCCTAAAAGCTACGCTTTCTTGCGTTTCTTGTCTTCCGAAGACCGACATGACGTCAGTGCTTAGGCCATCGAAGGCCCAAAATAAACTGACGGATGAGCGCGATTTGGAAGCACGGGAAAGCCTAATTTCATCCACTTATGTCACATTAGGATAACGAGGAGAATTTAGTCCCGACTTCCCCACCCTTCCCCTCTTCCTCCCTCTCCCCCTCCCACATCCTTCTCCCTCTTACCTCCCCCTCCTCATCCCCGTCCCCCTTCCCCCTACACTACCCCTCCACTTCCCTCCTCCCCTCCACCTCCCTCTCTCTCCCTCCATCTTCCCCCATCCCCTCCGCATTCCCCCTCCCTTCCCCTTTACCCTCCACCTTACCCTTGACCCTCCCTCTCTGCTCGAGAACTTAATAATACTGACGTACTTTTCATTTCTGAGCCCGCTATTGCCATTTGGACTTTTTCGCACATGTTAAGGGGCCGCTGATTTTTTTTTTTTTTTTTTTGAGGGGGTACGTACCTTAACCCCTTTGCTACCGAGGTGTCACGGAGTTGAGTGAAAAAGCCGGTCTCCGTCCGAGATAAAAGGGGGGAAATATACTCCGGTATGGAAGGGATTCATGGAGATGAGCTACAAGGCCCTCACTACAGACGTGGTGCCACGTAAAGGTTTAGGATCGTTTGGCAAAATTTGGGATCAAAAGAAAAGTGATAGCAGGGACGGAAGGAGTTATGATGTTTTTTTAGATCACACCAATGCCCAGCTGACCTTCGACGGAATTTCACATCCCCGAAGTCTACGAGAAAGGAAACAAATGTGTATAACGAATCTTGCGGAATAAAGCTAACCTGAAGTGTGGCATATTAGCATGCAAAGCAGAAACGGGAGTGGGAAAGGAAAAAGAGAGAGGATAGAGAGGTGGAGGATAGAGAGGTGGAGGAGAGAGAGGTGGAGGAGAGAGGGAGATGGATGAGAGAGAGAAAGAGGGAGAATGGAAATGGATAAGGGAGAGGGAGAAGAGACAAGAGAGAGGAATAGAGGAGAGGGTGAAGGGCGAGGAGAGAGGGAGAAGGGAGAGAAAATAGGGAGAAGAGAAGGAGGAAAGAAAAGGGGATAGAGGGAAAAGAAATAATGGAAGAAGAAAAAAGGAGAGGGAGAAAAGTTTGAGGGGAGAAGAGAGAGAGAAGAGTGATAAGAAAAACTCACAAAATAGTATCATTGTATTATAGCTACGCAGACGGAATGAATATTTATATCTGTATGCATCGCTCTTTTCTGTGCAGTTCCTGTTGCAAGATTCAACAAGTAAGATTTCCGGAGCCTATGACTTGCTCTTTCAAAAAATAGATAAATAAACAGATAAATAAAATAAAATAAAGATTTTTCACAGGTGCTTAAATTCAAACTGGATTTTTCCGTCTTTTTTGTGGGGTGGTTCTCTTCGGCTATTTATCTTTTTCGCTTTTGGAGTGTGTAAAATACACGCACACAGGCACGTGTGTGTTAGCCTGTGTGTGTATGTTTGTACATAAATTGAACAATTGACAAACCCAGTATAGATTCCAACAGAATGCGCGAATCCGTGAAGAAACTGTCGACGTCAAACCTTAAAAAATCTGGTTTTGCATCAAGGTCATCTAGCATCAGACAACATGTGCATTTTCTGTTTCATCGAATTCAGAGATGTCAACTGACAAGTATTTGTATTGCTTTCGGAGAAATTGAATAAATAACTAGACCTTCTGGAATCCGTAGACTTTGTGTTTACAATGCCCCTTAAGGTTATTGTATGGTCTTTATTTATTTTCCGCTTGTGTGTTCCTTCCAGTTTACTCCTGGTCTACCCTGCGGCTGGTTTCATTTTCGATGTTAGGGTAGAAAGTTTTGTATAGAGTGCCGGAGAAACGTTGTGTACTGGAGAGCTTTGTAGTCGGTACCCCGGAGAAACTTTTAGTCGAAGTGCCGGAGAAACATGTAGTTAGAGTGACTGAGAAGATTACAATCGGAACGACGGAGAAACTTACAAACGGAGTGCTAAAGACGCTTGCACATGGAGTATCAGAAAAGCTTTTGCATGGAGTGCTGGAGAAGCTTGTAGGCGGAGTGCTGGAGAAGCTTAAAGTTGGAGTGCCGTAGAAACTTGCAAACGGAGTGCTGGAGACGCTTGCACATGGAGCTTTTGCATGGAGTGCTGGAGAAGCTTGTAGGCAGAGTGCAGGAGAAACTTTTAGTCGAAGTGCCGGAGAAATATTAGGTGGCGTCCCGGAGAAACTTGTCGAAAAAAAAAAAAGAATAAATACGTTCTGGAATTATTGTCTCCAATGTTTACTCGTGGTCCAAGTAAATATGAATAATTCTACGCAACAGAGTTTTCCCAGTTGTTCCGACAAAGGGATTAACTTTACGTGAGAGAAGTCCGTTTAGGAGTTTACATTGAGTTACAACGAGTTTCACTGACAGAATTTCACGACTGGAGATCGTTTAGTCTATAAGAAGGTCGGTTACAGGAAAAGAGAAAATAAAGGGAGTAAAAACAAATACTAGCTAAATGAAATAAAAACAATAAAACCAGTTCATAAGCATTATAGCTTTAGGTTTAAGCAAAGTTTGGTATTATGTCTCTACAGGTGATATTATAATTACTTTTATTGATTTGTTTGTTTATTTGTTTATTATTTTTATATATGATTACACGCGATAGGAATTTGTGTGTAAAGTGACACTAGCGGATACGCAAATTTTGAATACAGAGTATGCATTTGTGCGTGTGTATATCGATATGCATCTGCTTGTGCATGCACGTGTGTGTGTGTGTGTGTGTGTGTGTGTGTGTGTGTGTGTGTGTGTGTGTGTGTGTGTGTGTGTGTGTGTGTGTGTGTGTGTGTGTGTGTGTGTGTGTGTGTGTGTGTGTGTGTGTGTGTGTGTGTGTGTGTGTGTGTGTGTGTGTGTGAGTGTGTGAGTGGGGCAGTTGTGTGTATGCGTGTGTGCGTGCGTGCGTGCTTGTGAGTACGCACTTGTACCGTTGGTGGATGAACAAAGGCAAGAGGTTAAATCCAAGTTTTATTCCCCGGTATGAATATCCAATGGAGTGACTGTTCATGACGAGTTTCCTTCCTTCCAAGCCCGGCTGAATAAAATCGCCCATGAAAAAGATTATTTTATTTAGATCCATAAACCCCAACGGGGTCACAGGAGAATGGAGGTCTCAGGAGAGTTCACAAACCAAACTCTACTGAAAATTTATGGATTGTTCATATATATATATATATATATATATATATGTTTAATCATCCAGTTATTTATTTGTTTAATAATTTATCCAGTTATTTATTCGTTTATTGTTTTACGAATTGGTTTCCACGTAAAAAAAAACAGGAGTACATAAGTATAGATATCCATGAGAATATAGACGGAAAACAGGAAAATATATTGGAAACCCACTGGACTCTACACAACCCATGCTAGAAGCTATGGAGAGCATCCGCGAATTGACGGGCAACTAACAGTTTCGCTTTATCCGCTTTGCCCCTATGGAATTCCACCAAATAACAACGGCATCACTCATCTCCCAGAAAGCTGCTGCAGCGCTCCATTTTTTTTTTTTTTTTTTTACCTCGATCGTTTACTCTTTCATCAATCTCCCTATCCATCCATCCATTCATCCATGCGACCGCCTGGATGGCAAGACTCGGTCTTCCCATTCATCCATATATACACAAACATCTGTCTTCCACTGGCTCCATATTCGTAGGGTCCTCTGAACCCTTGGCATCCAATAGCATCCTATTTCGCTCCTGTTGGGGAGCCTCTCCCAGGGGACGCTCAATCGGTTGAAGAAAATCCCATGACACTACACCATTCACTGAGGACATGTTTGCAGACTCGACTCTGGCTTTACACAAAAGATTACAACATAACTGGGATGGAGAAATTCTGGGTACAGCTTCAGAGGGGAAAGGATTTTCTTCGTAACTCATGTGCTGTAACTCACTAACATTGCAACTTGAACAACAACAACAACCATAACAACAACAACAGCAGGATCAACAACAAAAGCGACAACAGGAAATGGAATAGGAACAGCAATAACAAGAACGAAAGTAATTTGATTAGAAACCTTCAGATTTGGGGACTTCCATCGCCTGAATAAAACAGTCTTGTGTTCGCAGAAACTACATTTACAAGGTGGTCATTCTCTTGCTTGTAGATCATCTACGAGTATATGTCATGTTCAAGTTTGATTTTTATCTATTATTAGTTATATGTCAATTAATTATTATTTACTATTTACCTGCTTGTTTATTATTTAACTATACCTATGCATTTATTTATGTATTTTATTTGTTATTTACATTATCATAGTTTTTATTTATTATTTTATTATTAATATGATTTTTTTTTCGCATCCGACCTAGATATGGATCAAAAGGTCTCCTGTCGGTATGCTCCGCCTTTGTAATCCTTTGTAAGTCCATTTGTCCTGAGACATCCCTTACCAGCCGATTAAAGCCCTCTTTTAAAATAACTGTATTCCCAAAGGACTGAATCAACGCCCCCCAACTCTAGTAGGAGCTCCATCCTTTATTGAGAAAAATCACCAAGTATTTGAACTCTATATTGTGTATGCCTATCTCTTCGTGTATTAGAAAAACCGATACATTCTTTTACATTGGCAATATTGATATAATTAGTCAGTAGTACAGTATTTAGAACCAGAACTTCAATACTTTCCATATCAATCCTATTGATATAAAGTATATTGATATATTAAATTCTCAGTCTTCCATGAAATCTTCCTTTGATAGCTGATATCAGTCTACCAGTGAGAACCGATGCAATGTTTCCTTTGATAGATAGAAAAATAAAGTTAATAAATCTCCTTCAATAAATATCATTTATGCAAGGATTCCCTGATGTACTCTTACAATACCATGACTGCACACTTGATTTAGTGGGATCACTTGGGGTTCAGGCCAATCAAACTGTGAAACATTCCTTCGAGGAGTTGAGGTATTAGATACAATCTACGGAGAATTTCACCTAAATTCTTTCCCTAGGCCCTCACGACGCTGGTGTCTTTTTCCATTCATGTGTTCGTGGTGTGATATGATATGGTTTAACGTCACAAACTCCCCCCTATCGTAATGCTAGGACGGTGCCCCTAACATAGGACTTAGTAGCGTGATGTCTTATGAAAATTCCCTCTGACTGCTCTACGGTTGATTGATCCATAGACGCCAATGTGGTTTTCATCCTTAAGAACGTATGGTTGTTTATGTGATTGAAATCACTTGGTGGCACCCATAAAAACGTATACCAATCACCACCGTCTCCGGTCTTATCGGAACAAGATTCTTAAACTTAGGTGGGATATGTGGTTTGAATGTTGAATAAAATCGTCTGACGATAGCTAAAGAATAATGATTATCGGAGTTCACGAGTCAATGCTATGAGATTGGTGAGTCTTGAGGGGAACTTCATTCAAGGTTGAGCTTGAGAGTGAGCTCGTCCTCAACCTTGTACTCCACTTCTATTAGAGGGTTTGGTGATTTCTATTTGTTATGTTTGTATTATTATTAGTATATTATTATCGTTGTTTTTGTTATTGTGATTGTTTATATTATTATTTTTATAATTATTCTTCTTATTTTACCATCATCATTATTTGTTTATTTATTCGATTATTCGTGTACTTATTTGTGTATCACATATGCTTATGTGCACACACACACACACCACACACACACACACCACACACACACACACACACACACACACACACACACACACACACACACACACACACACACACATACACATACACATACACATATATGTAAATATTGCTGAACCCTGGCTGGATTTATTTATCAGGGACTTTTCACGATGGAGGAGGAGGAAGAGGAGGGTGGACGGGAAGGGGGAGTGAGAAGGAGGGCAGGGGGAATACGAAGGAGGAGAGGGGCGGGGACGGGGAGGTGGGACTGAGGAGCATGAGGAGTGCGGAGTCAGGAGGAGGGGACGGGGACGGGAAGGAGAAGTAATGGCCCTTGTTTGTGCGTTCCTCGAAGTGGTGCGGTGCTTTGACGTTTGCCAAAGACGAGGCCGCCGCTCTGAAACTAATGAAGGGTCTTTGTGGGGACCCCAAGATCCGCCAAGTCATTTTCTTCACAAAGACAAACAAG
>NC_134805.1:35861465-35866465 GCF_046742065.1 Oratosquilla oratoria | reverse complement strand
ATACATATATTATATATATGTATATATATATATATTATATATATAAATATATTATATATGTATATATATATATATATATATATATATATATTCACAATTGCCTATGTCACTTCTTATGTTGTGCCATATATCTTGTGCTACCTTTGCTTTTATATAACTTACGGATATTTATAAATCTTGTTTACTTCTCTTTCATCTTTGTTTTGTGAATTTTTGTATCCGGTTTGTTATTCTGCCAGTTATAATTTTGAGAGCAAATGTAAATTTTTCTTCATATATTGAAGAAAGAAAATAATTAAGGATTTTTCTTTTTTTATTAATCTATGAATTTAATCTTTTAAGTTTCGAATCATGTAGTTTTTCCAACAACATTAATAGAACAAAAAATATGTTTTCATCATCGAAATACCGCAAAAAATATGACTAATTAAACAAAAAAATAAATGAATTAACAAGTGAATTACAAAAATGCTCTTGAAGCACCGGAGATACATTACTATCAAATATCGAAATGGGGAGACCTATTCAATGGTTCGTAAGATGCAGTAACACTCTGTGTAACACTGTATGTAACGCTCTATGTAACACTCTATGTAACGCTCTATGTAAAACTTTAACATGAAACTTAAATTGAGGTCATATCGGTCGGGGAAGAATATATAAATACGATTATAAGAAAAACTGATCCGGTTTTGTTTCTGCTGGTAGCTTCCATCGAAGACAAATTTACTCAATACGAATGTGAAATGCTTCAGTATCAAAAGTCGTGTATGTATTACGATCTGGGACACAAAAGGACGGAAACACGTGAGCACCTGCTCTCTCTCTCTTCTCTCCTCTCTCTTCTCTCCTCTCTCTTCTCTCCTCTCTCTCTCTCTCTCTCTCTCTCTCTCTCTCTCTCTCTCTCTCTCTCTCTCTCTCTCTCTCTCTCTCTCTCTCTCTCTCTCTCTCTCTCTCTCTCTCTCTCTCTCCTTCTCTCCTTCTCTGTCTCTCTGTCTCTCTCTCTCCTTCTCTGTCTCTCCTTCTCTCTCTCTCTCTCCTTCTCTCTCTCTCTCTCTCTCTCTCTCTCTCTCTCTCTCTCTCTCTCTCTCTCTCTCTCTCTCTCTCTGTCTCTCTGTCTCCCTCTCTCCCTATCTATCTATATATCTATCTCTCTCTGTCTGTCTCTTCCTGTCTCTGTCTTTCCCTGTCTCTGTCTCTCCCTGTCTCTCTCCCTGTCTCTCTTCCTGTCTCTTTCTAACTCCTCTGTCTTCCTCTCTCTCTCCCCCTCTCTCTCTCTCCCTCTCTCTCTCCCCCTCTCTCTCTCTCCCTCTCTCTCTCTCTCTCTCTCTCTCTCTCTCTCTCTCTCTCTCTCTCTCTCTCTCTCTCTCTCTCTCTCTCTCTCTCTCTCTCTCTCTCTCTCTCTCTCCCTTTTTCTCTCTTTCTCTCTACCTCTACCTCTCTCTCTCTCTCTCTTTCTCTCTCTCTCTCTCGCTCTCGCTCTCTCTCTTTCACACACACACACACACACACACAAACTCACACTCGCACCCACACGCATATACACACGCACATACACACGCACACACACAGGCACACACACACAAACACACACAAACACTCACATACACACACACACGCACACACACACACACACACACACACACACACACACACACACACACACACACACACACACACACACACACACACACACACACACACACACATAGAGGGATAGAGTAACAGACAGGCAGACAGATAGATAGACAGACAGATGGAAAGACGGACAGACACACAGGCAGTTTTGCATAATTTACGTGTAGCTTTGTTTTTTAAGGAGAAGAAGAAGAAATGTTCCATTTGTTCTTTGAAACGGAAAATGGGAACAACTTTGTGATGCATTGTTTAAACCCTTGGAGAGATTTTTTTCTTTCTTTTTTCTTTCGAATATTAACACGTGAACATGTTTTACATATTTTATGTATGTTACTATTCCCATTCCCACTTCCACCTCCACTCCCACTCCTCCACTCCCACTCCTCCACTCCCACCTATCTACTCCCACTCCCCTTCATTTCCCTCCAATCTCCCTCCCCCTTTTACCCTTCTACGTTACTCCTCGTACCCTTCTACTCCCACTCCCCCTCTTCTACTACTCCATTCTCACTACCTCTCGACTCCCCCTCCCACTCCACCCCACTCCCCTCTTCTCCCCCTCCCCACCACTCCCACTCCACTTCCACTCCTTCTGCACTCCCCTCCACTCGTACTCTTCTCCCCCTCCTTTATCCCCTCTTCTTTCCCCCCTTCTCCTCTCTCTCCCATGTGTTGTTGTTCCAACTCGATCTATTTCACATATTCGGGCTTTCATTTCCCCCCCTAGTTTCTCTCTTCGCCCGTCCATAGCCTCCCATGCCCCCCAATCCTAACCTCCCCATCTCCAAATTCTAATCCCCCCGTCCTCCAATCCTAGCCTACTCGTCCCCATATCCTAACCGCCCCATCCCCAATCCTAACCTCCCCATCTCCAAATTCTAATCCCCCGTCCTCCAATCCTAGCCTACTCGTCCCCATATCCTAACCACCCCATCCCCAATCCTAACCTCCCCATCTTCAAATTCTAACAACCCCCTTCTTCCAATCCTAGCCCATTCATCCCTATATCCTAACCTCACAATCTCCAAATTATAACCACCATCCTCCAATCCTAGCCCACTCATCCCCATATCCTAACCGCTCCCTTCCCAATCCTAACATCACCTTCCACCAATCCTAATATCCCGATCTCCTAATCCTAACCTCCCAACCCTTCGATCCTAATCTCTCATCCCCCAATCCTAACCTCCTCATCCTCCAATCCTAACTTCCCATCCCCCAATCCTACCTTTTCCCCACTCTCGATCCTAACTTTCTTCCCCTTGGTCCTAACTTCGCCAACCCCCAATCCTAACCTCCCCATCCTCTAATACCAACCTTCCAATCTCCCAATCATAATCTCCCCATCACCCAATCCTAACCTCCCCATTCCCCAATCCTAACCGTCCTATCACCCCAATCCTAACCTCCCCATTCCCCAATCCTAACCTCCCCATTCCCCAATCCTAACCTCCCCATTCCCCAATCCTAACCTCCCCATTCCCCAATCCTAACCTCCCCATCCCCATATCCTAACCGCCCCATCCCCAATTCTAACCTCTACATCCCCCATTTCAAACCTCATCTCCCAATCCTAACCTCCCTATCCCCCAATCCTAACCTTTGTCCCTTAATCCTAACCTCTTTACCCCCTAATCGTAACCTCCCCCTCCCCCCCTTCTACCCATAGTAACCCAAAAGGTCCAGGGCGGTCCCGAGGGAGGGTCTGCGCCATGCAGCCATTTCGACATCGCTCCAATAAAATGTAGCTAACGATGACGTTAACGGCAGTGCCGATGATGACGCTGGTCACAGAGGCTAAGGAGGGAGGTGGGGGGGGGTAACAATGGCGGCAAATCACTCGCCCCAAGACGTCTACGACCATAAAGACGACTTGGTCGCTAATGAGAGCGGCTCTCCAAGGAGGCCACAGCTTCAGATCCTTCAAGTCTAGGGCCAGAAGTGGCAGACTCCACGAAGTGGTCTTCGCCTCAGACCAAGAGAAGCTCTGTAGGTCGTGTGTTCTTGGTTAACTTTTGTGTAGTTAGGGGGATGGAAAGGGTTTCTGGTGTTAATAGGAGTGCTCATTGGCAACCTGAACAAAGATATTGAACAGCGATTTTCTTAAATGACGTGATCAAGACGAGTTAAGTTGAATGGTATTGGGTATAAATTGGAATAGACTTAGTAACAACGTACTGAGCGCTGAAATTATTGGTTGCTTTAAGATAAGATTAGATGATCATACGGACAGGGATGGTATGCGGTAAGGGACATTGAACTGCCTAGTGAAGGCCTTATGGTCCCTTCCAGTCTCCTTCATTCTTATGTTTTCACGTTCTTATCTCGTGTATCCTTTCTGTTGTATATATGTCTTATGTGAAGTGTTGTCCTGAGTGTCTGCGTCTTGTATTAGTTATCATGTAAATGTGTGTGTGTGTGTGTGTGTGTGTGTGTGTGTGTGTGTGTGCGTGTGTCAGAGTCGGTAGGAGAATATCTGTAATGATTTCATTTCTACTCTCCTTTTATTCAAATACCTTTGTCGTCGGAGGTCACGCCAGAAATATCTCGTTGCATTCATATACAATGTGACAATAAAGCTTATCTTATCTGAATGAAACCTCACGCATATACCACCATGTTAGAGGAGTGGACAAAAACGACCATTTCGGCCTTATTCCTTAGGGTCGTTTTACGTTATATCTAGCCGTGATTGTGAGCCTTATGTGGAGGGTAGCATTAGGGGTAACGAGACCTCTTGTGCTACACTGGCGATTCCGTGGTTGGCAACGACAGACTCGGGCGATGATTCTGAGGCCAACAATAGCTATACCGAAATGGGACAAGGTGTAGGAGGAGGAGGAGCTGAATTAGGATGTGGGAGTCAGGGAGGAAGGGATAGAGAAGGGATTAGGGAGACGAGGGATAAGAGATAAGAAGAAATAGAGAGAAGTTGAAGAGGAGTTGAAGTGGAAAAGAGAATGGAGGAGTAGGAGAGGTGGAAAAGAGAATGGAGGAGTAGGGTTAGAATGTGCGAAAGAGAGAACAATGAGGAAAAGAAGAGACGTAGGGTGAGAGGAGGAGGAGGAGGAGGTGAAGGAAGAGGAGGAGGAGGTGGAGGAAGAAGAGGAGGTGGAGGAGGAGGAAGAAGAGGAGGTGGAGGAGGAGGAAGAGGTGGAGGAAAAGGTGGAGGAAAAGGAGGTGGAGGAGTAGGAAGAAGAGGAGGAGGAGGAGGAGGAGGAGGAGTAAGAAGAGGTGGTGGAGGCGGTGGCAAGGGTGCCCAGTGTTGTTCCTGCTTTGTATGGCGAAGAAAAGGAGCTCGAGGGGATTTTATTTTTTTCACATTAATCCCTTAAAGGTGGCTGTCCTTCAGCTGAATAACA
>NC_134805.1:35838965-35853965 GCF_046742065.1 Oratosquilla oratoria | reverse complement strand
GGTTATGCTATGCGTGTTTGTAACCCTTTTGTGTTTCGATCTATACGTAGGCTTGTCGTACATGCATATGCAAACACACGCACACAAACACGAGTGTGTACACACATACACTCACGCGTATGCGACCACACACACACACACACACACACACACACACACACACACACACACACACACACACACACACACACACACACACACACACATATATATATATATATATATATATATATATATACATATACACACACACACACACACACACACACACACACACACACACACACACACACACACACACACACACACACACACACACACACACACACACACACACACACACACACACACACACACACACACACACACACACACACACACACACACTAGTCCAACACGTGATCCAAGACCATGGTGAATCACACACACAGGTGTATAAAATTGAATAATAAGAGACAGGACTCCACGAGCGTTACTCTTTTCCTGTATATTTAAATAAGGTAGATTAGGGTAACAGACAAATACATGAAGAAAAAAAACACATTCAAGGGCGCACAAACGCCCACACACGCCCACATGCGGTTTGGTATTTGGTCGAGTGAAAACATTTCATGGCTTGTCAGCGTGCGAGAGAGGTTTCACTTTCCGTAGAAACCATAAAACGCTTCGTTGATAGATTGAACACGACAGGCCTCGCAACGTGATTAAACCATTCGGGGATACAGAGGGAGAAAGTATTTACGAAGTAAGTAAACAAAGGTATTATCTAGACATTATACTGCCAATCTATTTCATCAGGATAGAAAGCAGGGGAGACAGGAAGAGAGTGAGAGAAGGAGAGGTTGTATTTACTGAGGATGTAATTTTGTTGTTGTTGTACTTGATCATCTTCATCATCTTCTTCTTCTTCTTCTTCTTCTTCCTCTTCCTCTTCCTTTTCCACTTCATCTTCTTCTTTTTCCTTACAAAGAGAGGCTTAAGCACCTTAACTTATACTCTCTGGAAAGACGCAGAGTACGGGGTGATCTAATAGAGGTGTTCAAGTGGATTAAAGGCTTTAACAAGGGTGATGCAGACAAGGTCATCATATTAAAACAACAGGGCAGGACTCGCAGTAATTGATTTAAACTGGACAAATTTAGGTTTAAGAAGGAAATAGGCAAAAATTGATTTATTAATAGGGTGGTCGACGAATGGAATAGACTTAATATCCATGTAGTAAGCGCTGAAACTATCAGTTGTTTTAAGAAGCGATTAGACAGCTTTATGGATGGTGATGGATACGGAGATGCCTAGTGTAGGCCTTATAGTCTCTTGCAGTCTCCTTCATTCTTATGTTCTTATTTTCGTCGTCGTCGTCGTGGTGCAACTAAAACAGGAATACATTCAGAAGTAAATACCTAACCACACTCCATCCCTCTTTCTCATATGCCTCGTCGCAGCCTTCTCTGGTGATATCCCATGTTATGGGGTACCACGAAACAAAATCACCTGTTGCAGTTCAACGCAAGCTCAGAAACGAGTATCGATGTGATCCACCAGATGTTAGAAGCATGAAAGACTAGTATGAAAAGTTCACAGAAACTGGAAATGTTGCAGACCGTAAGAGAAGTGGTAGACCGATTGTGGGTCATGCATCCATTGATGCTGTGCGCGACGCCTTCCAGCGCAGTCCTAGAAAATCGGTTCGTCGTGCTTCGATCGAATTCCGGATGCCTCGGAGCATAGTGCATAAAGTGTTGCACAAATGCACAATAAACTCACTATAAAACTTAGACTAGGCATATCACTCATATAATTACTGTATTGCATTATTGTCAGCGTATCACTGTAAAACTTAGACTAGGCGTATTACTCATATAATTACTCTATCGTATTATTGTCAATGTATCACTGCTATTTCAATAAACCTATTATTATTATTTTTTTCAAATGCCTACGCCTGCGCGCATACATAGTTCAACTTGTTCAAGAATTAAAGCCAAATGACAGACCCCAACGTGCTGCATTTGCTACAGAGATTCTTATTCATATTGACAAAGACAGTGATTACCTTAAGCATTTCGTTTTTTTTTTCTGATGAAGCTACCTTTCATACATGTGGCAAGGTTAATAGTCATAACGTGCGCATTTGGAGATCAGAACACCCACAGGCCGCGATTAAACATAAACGAGACAGCCCCAAAGTGGATGTTTGGTGTGGTCTGATGCACAACAGGGTTATTGGACCCTTTTTCTTTGCTGAACCAAGCATGGTCTTGATGAAGTATTATGCTGCACCTCAATAAGAAGAGTTTGGTTGTACGTAACTATCTGGATGCAACCTTCCACAATCGCTGGATTGCAAGAAATGGCCCAACACAATGGCCACCACGTTCACCAGACATTATCCATTTTTATTTATTTTTCTTATATGAGGTTATACCAATGATAAATTGTACAGTGCACTAGTACGTCATGTTGAGACCTTAAAGGCAAATAGGATAACGGCAGCTCTAGCAACGGTAACTATGGAGATGTTGAAAAATACCTGACGTGAGATAGAATTTCGCTTAGACGTACTTCAGGTAACAAAGGGAGAACATTTTGAAAATTGTATTGTAAAAAGAATTTAGACATTGTTGTTTAAATTGAAGAAAACCTTGTACCTCTACCTAACATGTTTTGTGTGTAATAAAGGTCTGAAATCCGGGAAAGACTTTATGGACACCCTGTATATGTATATATATATATATATATATATATATATATATATATATATATATATATATATATGTATATATATATATATATATATATATATATATATATATATATATATTTGAATATATATATATTTATATGTATATATTGTATATGTATACACACATTTTATATATATATATATATATATATATATATATACATATGTATATATATATATAAATGTGTGTGTATGTGTGTGTGTGTGTGTGTGTGTGTGTGTGTGTGTGTGTGTGTATATATATATATATATATATATATATATATATAATATGTACATATACATGTATATGATGTAATGTAATATAATCTGAGCTTAGTCTTACAAAACAAGAGGTTATTGGGTGAAAGCGTACAAGGGACTGATATGGGTGAAGGCAAAGGCTTCCCGACATTATCAGGTGAGGATTTGTTTTCGCGTTTTTGTATTATTTTTGTTCATTGTTTGTAATTATGTATTTTGTATATATTTATTCTTTTATCTGTTTATTTTTGTGTTTATGTATGTATTCATTTATTAATTTTTTATTTGTGTATATTATGATTTTATATTCATTTTATTCATAGAAAACAGCTGAAAGGGACATGATTACTCTTGTACTGTCCTGACATGTCGATCTCGTGGGTGCGATGACGTAGATTATGGTAACGTAAATAGACCTTGTTTGCGCTCCTTTGATTTTTATATGTGTGTCGTTGTGTGCGTGCTCAAGCTTATATGCAGTTGAGTGTAAGTTTCTTCTCATGATGTACTGGCATGTTCTCATTAAATCTGACCATGCCACGTAGCCGGAGTTCGATTCCCGTAATCCGCTGCGGGCTTCCTGCGTTGATTCACGACAGCCCTGGCCAGGCAGGGAGGCGACCCAACGTCGACCTAAAAAAAACTAGCGGTTTGCCGTAACTGACAGTCTTTGCCCTACCATGGGCTTCTCACTTCTCACTTTTTGGGAGTCGGATGGTGATTTTTTGGCATATATTGTTCCAAATTTACTCATTTATATTTCTTTCAGTCACGTAATACTTATATCACTCTGAGTTGCTATTTTTTCGACATAATTTTTTTGGTTATATATTGATTGATTAATATGTTTCCATAATTCTATTTATTTGTATTTATTCATTCATTTCTATTTACTTATCCATTTATCAATTCATCTTATTGTTTTGTGTTTTCCTTCTCGCCATGGTAGTTCACGTTAAACGTGAAAGAATTGATATAAGAACTGTACATGCATTACTTTTGACACCTACTGTACACTTGATTTAAATACAATGTTTATATAACAAACACAAAAAAATCATCACATTAATTCAGGGAGAAGTAATACTCGTTATGTAATGTTGTAAGTAAGGGTGAAAATAAAATGTTCTGTAACATGAAATTGAACCCAACGACTCCACTTAGTTGATAGAATTAGGTTACACAAGTGTCTGACATGTTTTGATCAGAAATACTAATTTAACCCTTATTGCTCACTGACATAATGAAATGGAAATGTGGTGCAAGATCAACGAGTGTTTCTCAAATATCGCCCTTGTTTTCATATTGTTTAAACTCTTGTTCAAAATTGTGTTTTTATGAGCTTGTACGTTCATTATGGAACGTCCTTTTCACCTTCACAGTCTCGCATCACCGCTGTGGAGCGTTGGTTTGGATCTAGTGTAATACCACGTGATATTCTCTTTGGTAGTTCAAACACATAAGCTAAGGTTATGGTTTTGCATGCAGCTAAGAGGCTCCTGGTGTGTGGATATGAGTATTTGTTATGAGCATCAGATGGACTGATAAGATGTGAGTTGTTCACTCAATAACCTGTGAATCTCGGAAGAAGAAGAATGTGAAGTGGCAAATGTGTTTAATATTTACATAGTTCTATTTGGGAAAAATACGTTTATATATATATATATATATATATATATATATATATATATATATATATATATATGTATATATATATATATATATATATATATATATATATATATAATCTATCTGTGTTTTCATTTTTATTTCTTCATTTAACATATGTGCAATGGATGTCTTCTTTTATTAATATTATTACTATTATTATTTTCGGAGCATTTTATTTCTGGTATTTTGATTGTATAAATTTGTTTGAACACTTTATTTTCGAGTTTTTATTTTAATTTTTCATAAATTTCTTTATCATTTTTGCAAATATTTTTTTCTCGTAATTATGACGTACATTGCCATTGCTTTATCTATATTTTCATTTGAGTATTTTATACTGGAATATTTACATCAAAGCCTTTATATTAATTTTTATTTTTCATATTTCAAATGCAGTACACGTATACAAAACACTTCAGTCGGTGTTTCCTTCATAGTTTGCAAAGTGATTTTTTTTTCAAGATAAAATTCGAAAGCGTCACGCGTAAAGCAGTGCGCTGTATTACATTTGAAACATGTGTTTGGGCTGAAAATTTGCAAAGTTACAATGCGACAAAATTGATTTTAACTGCAGAAACACTGTGAATACACATTTTCTAAATTGTGTCAGAACATAGCATCGACGTTATGCCACCACTGATAACGTAATTAAACTAATGGATACAAAATATAACCAGCCAACCAACTCCCTCTTCCACCGCACCCCCCCCCCCAAAAAAAGGGGGGGGGAGTGGTAGGGAGGGTCAGGGAGATGGTCGAAGGATCCCGCGCCCGGAATGAACTACCACCACAAATGGTGTCAACCCAACCATGTGGCATGCTTAGATCGTTTTGTTCTGGTAAATGGCAGGATATTTCGATCAATTATATATACATAATATATATATATATATATATATATATATATGTATATATATATATATATATATATATATATATATATATATATATATATAGTGGCTCAAATGGAGGAAAGAAGTGATGAGGTGGTGCTTAGAATGAAAGCTCAAAGTGAGGAGAAAGAGAAGGAAGAAGAGGAAGTGGGGTAGCGAGAGGAGGAGGAAAAGTAGGAGGAGCAGGAAAAGGAAAGGAAAAGTAAGAGGAGGAGAAGGAAAAATACGAAAAAGTAGGAGGAGGAGGAGGAGGAGGAGGAGAAGGAAAGGGAGGAGGAGTAGGAGGAAGTGAGGACTGAGCTGAGTGGGTCGTGAATGCAAATCAGATGTTGTAGGTGAGGGGGCGGAAGGAGGGGTGGAGGAGGAGGAGAAGGAGGAGGAGGAGGAGGAGGGGTGGGGGGAGGAGGAGACAGAGGAGAGAGAGGGGGTGGGTTAGATGGGCTCGCCAACTGAAGGAGCTGGTGGTGGTGGTTGGTGTGAGTAGACAACCGCCTTACCCCAGAACTACCGCCATCTCCGTCACCACGAAAGTCGTCCATTACAAACATCACCACCTCCATCATCGACTCTTGATCTTCCTCTTCCCTCCTCCTCCTCCTCAACCTTCCTCCTCATCCCTCGTCCTCATCCCATGTTCTAATTCCACGTCTTCATTCCTCCTCCTTCTTCTTCCTTTCTTCTCCTCCTCCTTCTCCCTTCTCCTACTCCTACTCCTCCTTATTTTCCTATTCCTCCTCCTCCTTTTCCACCTCCTCCTCTTCCTCCTCCTCCTCCTTCTCCTCCTCCTCTTTCTCCTCCTCCTCTTCATCCTTCTCCTCCTCTTCCTCCTTCTCCTCCTCTTCCTCCTTCACCTCCTCTGCTTTTTCCTTCCTCCTCCTCCTCCTCCTTTTCCACCTCATTTTCCACCTATTTCTCCTCCTTCTCCTCCTCCTTCTCCTCCTTCTCCTTTCCTCCTCTTTCTCCTCCTCCTCCTCCTTCTCCTTTCCTCCTCTCTCTCCTCTTCCTTCTCCATCCTCCTCCTCTTCCTCCTTCTCCTCCTTTGCCTTTTCCTTCCTCCTCTTCCTCCTCCTCCTTATCCACTTACTCGGTTTCCACCTCTTCCTCCTTCTCCTCCTCCTCCTCCTCCTCCTTCCTCCTCTGCCTTCCTCCTCCTCCTCCTCTTCTTACCCTCCCTATATGTCCCATGGGACTGTGTGGACTTTTCTTATTGGTCAAAGAACCTTCTTTTAAGTTGGAAAGGAAATGTCACGTAGATATTTTCTTAGCATTAAGGACTGAGTTTAGTTTTTGTATGAACAGCGGAACTCAAATACTCCACTAACTTCATGTAAGGAAGTAAAACTCATCGCTCTTGTTGATACGGAAACTTTTTTTTTCCGTTAATAGAATGACGTCATGTCTGCTTTACTTTTCTTAACGTTAGAAAATCGGCAGACTTTGTGATGTTTAATTTTGTGTGAGTGTGTATGTGTATGTGTGTATATGTGTATGCTTATATGTACGTATGTATATGTGTATTTGAGTTTGTGTGTATGTATATGTGCATGTGTATGTGTGTAAATGTGTATGTTTATATGTACGTGTGTATATGTTGTGTATGTGTATTCACTTGGTCTTTGGTCTTTGGATCACGTGTTGGACTCGTGATCGACAGCTATTTCCCTCCTGGAAGAGAGCTCAGAGCTCGTAGGTCCGATCTATGGGTAATGCTATGACCTTGCACACACACACACCCCCAACTCCCCGCCCACGAGAGTTGGAGTAACACCCCTCAGCGCTGCGATACTGATATCATTTCAGCCCCGGGCGAGAGTCGAACCCGGACCTCCGTGTGTGTGTGTGTGTGTGTGTGTGTGTGTGTGTGTGTGTGTGTGTGTGTGTGTGTGTGTGTGTGTGTGTGTGTGTGTGTGTGTGTGTGTGTGTGTGTGTGTGTGTGTGTGTGTGTGTGTGTGTGTGTGTGTGTGTGTGTGTGTTTACACATACACATGCATATACACATACATATACACATATGGGCCTAGCCATGGGAACCTGTGCACACTGGTCATGCGAGCCAGACCTCGGATAGAATCGTCTCCATCCCTCCTATCATCCAGTCCCATTGGTCCTGTCTGTGGGTGCACAACTTCCCACGACTTTGGATTCCAGCTGTGTGTGTGTGAACGCCTCCATTGACTTCCATTGTAATTGAACCGTCTTTTAGACGAAGACGTCTCAGTTCTTTCCACGAAAACTTCCCAGCAAGCGGTGAAGCAAAGAGGTTGCCTTAAACTAAGTTAACGAGGTTAAGCAGGTTAAGTAGACAACCCGATTAATGCCTTTCATTAATTTCATTTCCTCTCGCCTCACAATTTTATTCACCAATCAGGGTGACTTCTGTTCACACTAGCGGTTTGATCCGCGGCGGTTCATTTATATTGTAATTCAGTAGAGACGATCACACACAACCCTACAGTTTTTCCCTGATTATGTGGTACTACCGCGGTTTTAAACCGCTAGTGTGAACAGGGCCGAATTACTCTTCAACAGGGAGAGGGAGAATCCCAACAGTGAATTTTTGGCGAAAGGATAAAAAAATAATAATAATTCTATTGTTCGATGTATGGTTAGATAGATGTAAGTCACCCCGTTCAGACAATTTTATTCAGATTTATATGTAAATGTCAGTCTAGAAAAAAGTTGTATGGTATCAAGAAGCTACTTAAAAGTATATTTCCCGGTAGAGATAAAATTAATAGTATCTATAAGTGAAATATTTGTGTATATATGTAATAAACACGCACGCACACACACACATACGCAAGCACACACACGCAAGCATACACATACACACACACACACACACACACACACACACACACACACACACACACACGACTCGGTGTCGCAATTGGTAGAGTTCCCAGCTGCCACTACGGCGGTCCGGGTTCGAATCCCGTTCAGGGCTGAAAAAAAATTCAGTATCGCTGCGCTACGGGTTGTTACTCCAACTCCCGTGGGCGGGAAGTTGGGGGATATGTGTGCGTGGAAGGTCACAGCATTACCCATAGATTGGTCATATATGAGCTCTGAGCTCTCTTCCGAAGAAAAATAGCTGATGATCACGAGTCCAACACGTGATCCAAGATCATGGTGAATCTCTCTCTCTCTCTCTCTCTCTCTCACACACACACACACACACACACACACACACACACACACACACACACACACACACACACACACACACACACACACACACACACACACACACACACACACAGTATGTACTGTACTCTGTTTTACCCGGTCTGGGAAAAGTCAAACTCACGGTATGGCAACAGCTAGAACCAATCATCTGGTGGTGTTGCCTTACACCGGATACTACTTTACGTCTTGGCATTGCAGCACGTTTAGTGAGCGGAGCCTGCTGTCCTCTCTCCTGTGGGTTCGGCAGCTGCACCAGCCCAAGGAGCTGTAGCAGCTGCGAGTCCCGTCTCGGTCCCCAAGACTCGAAGTCGTGGAAGAACAATGGGGAGGGCCGAAGTCTCCGATCTGGATTTTTTTGTCTTCAAATCTCCAATATGTGCGTAGACGTATGGATGGAGATAGGTGGGATGGGGTCGGCGTGCTAGTGGTGGTAGAGGTGAGGAGAGGAGGAAGAGGAGGAGGAGGAGGAGGAGGAGGAGGAGGAGAGGCTTAAAGAGAAGGAGAGGGGATGGGCTTGGAGAGAGCGAGAGCGAGGAGTTTAAAGAGAGGGAGAAGAAAAACGTAAAGAGAAAGAGTTCAGGTAGTTAAAGGAGGTGAAATCTTAAAAAGAGAGGGAGGAGTTGATTAGAGAGGAAGGATTTTTAGAAAAGAGAGGAATGAGGTACTTAAAGAGAGAAGAGGGTGAGAATATATCTGGCGAAGTAAGAGATGGAGAAAAAGGGAAGAGATTTAATTTAAAAAAATGAAAATAGGGAGAGGTTGGCAGAGAGGGAAAAGGGAAAGACCGCCCGTGAAGGAAGAAAGAAAGAGAGAAAGAAAGAAGAGAAAAAAAAGGAAAATGAATATTAGCAGGATAGTGGGAGGTGGGGAACCAGGGTTGAGAGAGACTGAAAGAGAGAGAGAGAGAGAGAGAGAGAGAGAGAGAGAGAGAGAGAGAGAGAGAGAGAGAGAGAGAGAGAGAGAGAGAGAGAGAGAGAGAGAAACAGTAACAGAAAGAGAAACAGAAATGGAAACAGAAAGAGCAACAGAGAGAGAGAGAGAGAGAGAGAGTAGAGTGGACCCAAAGCATGACCAATTAGAAATGGAGAAGAAAAAAAAAAAGTGTCAATATTTGTACCGGAGAACCTGCCGCAATTGGCCGCTAATTGTTGTAATAGGAGCCCATACTGTTACGACGTGGAAATATATTGGTGTGCCCACAATATAGAAATAAAAGAAAAAAGTAATAAACGCGGTAAGGTTGAGTTGGCGTACCCGTCATTTCTGAACGCAAAACTATTTTTTCTCTCATTTTTTTCGCGCATTTCCGAATCATAAAAATAAAACCAATGTAATTATGGACTAGGCTCTCTTCTTCTCTCTTTCGTTCCTCTCTCCACACACTTCACACAGAGAGCGAATTCTACTTGAGGAATTATTGGTCGTGTCTGGGGTCGCTCAATCCATCTCCCTCATTGCACACTTCTCGGGACGTCAAATTCTGTCGCCGCTCTCGTCCATAGCGATACTGTCAGCGTCCATAAATCGCTTCCATACACGGGTTCTATGCCCTTCATCATATCTATCTTTGCGTCCGTTACCACGCTGTAGCCTTGGATGTCACCACCATCACCATCGCCAGTCGCCATCACCAACACCGTCACCAAGGGAGGCTGGGGAGAAAGGGAGATGGCGGAGAGGGTGAAAAATAGGAAAGGAGAGGTAGTGTATTAGCAAAAGTTGAGATAGAGTGGGAAAGGGTTGGAGATGGAGGGAGACGGTGGTAGTATAAGGAAGGGAAGAATGAATGAAGGCAGTAAGGAAGGAAGGAAGGAGCACCCATGAAGGAGATTGAAAGTGAAAAGGGCAGGGGCTGGGAGAGTGATCCTAATCTTGAACTTCGAATGATGTCATACATCGAAGGGCGGATCGAGAAAGACATTATTTGAAATCTCTCAAGATAATCCTGCTAATGTACGTGTCTGGCGGCGGGGGAAGAACCCGGGTCCGGGGAGGTCGCCTTTTAATGGCATCGGATTGATTTAACGGCGACGGTAAGGCTTAGCAGAGGCGAAGGATCTCTACCCCTCCTGCTTGGGGGGGGGAGGGTTGAGGGATATCGAGCAAAGGACAAAGTGTTCTCCTCAAGGTTCGAGGAGCATCTTTGCTTTGGTCCTTTTTAAGGTGTTCCTGTTCCCCCACCCCTCCCTCTTCCTTCTTCCCTTCATTCCTTCCTTGCTTCCTTCATTCATTCCTTTCTTCCTTCCTTCCTTCATTCATTCCTTTCATCTTTCTTTACGTCCTTCCTTCCTTCCTTTCTTTTTTTCATTCTTTCCTTTCTTCCTTCCTTCTATTCCATCCTTATTTCCTTATATTCCTTCCTTCCTTCAATTTCGTAAAGGGCCTCCTTCTATCACTCTTCTTTCACGCATGCGCTCTCACGCACATACGCGCACGCACGCTCACGCATGTTCAAACACACAGGCGCATGCGCACACACACACACACACACACACACACACACACACACACACACACACACACACACACACACACACACACACACACACACACACACACACACACACACACACACACACACACACACACACACACACACACACACACACACACACACACACACACACACACACACACACACACACACACGGCGCAGTGGTAGCGTTCGCAACCACTGCTCCAGCGGTCCATGTTGAGATAATGCCTAGGGCTGAAATAATTTCAGTATCGTTGCGCTGCGAGCCGTTACTCCAATTCGTGGGCGGGGAATTTGAGTGCGTGTGTAAGGTCACAGCATTATTCATAGATCGGTCATATATGAGCTCAGAGATACCATTCGGAAGGCTAATAGCTGTCGATCACGAATCCAACATGTGATCTAAGACAATTATGAATCACACACACACACACACACACACACACACACACACACACACACACACACACACACACACACACACACACACACACACACACACACACACACACAAACAATTGGAGTACGCTGCGACACTATGGTCACCCATCACCAAAAGGAATATAAGGAAAATTGAGAGAATCCAGAGAGCAACTACGAAGGTGGCCCCAAAACTATCAAATATCACGTGAAGAGAGATTGTCAAAACTAAAATTGCCGACTCTGGAACAAAGGAGAGAAAGAGGTAACTTGTTGACTATCTACCGTACCATGAGAGGTATGGAAGTCCTTGATAGAGAAGACTTACTAAAATGGGATAAGAGAAGTACAAGGGGACACGGAAGGAAGCTCGGAAAGGATAGTTATAGAAGAGACCCGAAAAAGAACAGCATTCCCCACCGAGTGGTGAATGTATGTAACAAACTACGCGAAACAATAGTGTGTGTAAAAAACATATAAGAATTTAATAGCAAACTAGACATGTCGAGATACAGAGACGGGTCACCACGAGCGTAGCTCCCCTTCCTGTAAGATACAACTAGGTATATACACACAAACCAAGCCCACACACACAAGAAGCACACATTTTGTCCCTTCCCACTCACTCCTTCCTTCCCTCCCTACCTCCCTCCCTCCCACCCTCCCTCCCACCCTCCCTCCCTACCTCCCTACCTCCCTCCCTCCCACCTCCCACACGACTCCTTTCCTCCCTCGCGGCATCAGCTGTTGTTCTAATTGTTTCAGAGGTTTATCTATACATTCCTCCTCCTCCTCCCCCCCCCCCACCTTTGGCTTTGCCTTCGGCCGCCTCTGAAACTGACGCTTATGATTCCTCTTGTTTTCAGCTCCTCATTATCTCGTCCTCCTCCCTCCTCCTTCCTCCTTCCTCCTCCTCATCCGTCCTCCTCCTCCTCCTCCTCCTGCACTTCTTCATCTTGCTCCTCTTCCTTATTTTCCTTTTCTTCCTTTTTCTCCTCCTCTTACTACTTCGTCTTCTCTTCCTCTTCCTTCCCCCTTCCTCCTTCCTCCTCCATCTTTCATTCCTCCTCTATTCACTGTCCTCTTACTCCTGTTGCTACTGTTCCTTCTCTCTCCTCTCTCCCTCCCTCCCTCCCTCCCTCACTCCCTCCTTCTCTCCCTCCTTCTCTCCCTCCCTCCCTCCCTCCCTCCCTCACTCCCTCCTTCTCTCCCTCCTTCTCTCCCTCCCTCCCTCCCTCCCTCCCTCTCTCCCTCCCTCCATCCCTCCATCCCTCTCCCCCTCCCTCCATCCCTTCCTCTCCCCCTCCACCCCCCTCCCTCTCTCCCTCCCTCCATCCCTCCCTCCCTCCCTCTCTCCCCCCTGCTACTGCCTCTCTCCCCCCTGCTACTGCCTCTCTCCCTCTCTCCCTCCCTCTCTCCACCTGCTACGTCCTCTTCTCCCATACGCCTCCTACCCAACCTTTTTTCCGCTTCCTGTCCTTTTCTCCCTCCCCTCCTCTTCCTCCTCCACATTCTTCATCTCCTCCATGTTCCCGTACCCCTCCACTCTTGTCTTGAAGTTTTATACGTCCGGGTTCTCGTAATATGTCCATATTAATTTCCGTCATCCTGTCTGCTTCCTTTTATCGTTCTCTCGTCTCTCCTCTTTCCATCGATTTATCTCCCCCTTTGATTCCTCCTCCTCGTTTCTCTTTCTCTCTCTCTCTCTCTCTCTCTCTCTCTCTCTCTCTCTCTCTCTCTCTCTCTCTCTCTCTCTCTCTCTCTCTCTCTCTCTCTCTCTCTCTCTCTTGTTTCATATCTTCCTGCCATTTTCTCTGTTCCTATCCTATACTTCTCCCATTCCTGTATTTGTTTTTTATGATACCTCCCCTATCCATTTTTTTTTTGTCATTTTTATTCGATTTTTTTTATCATATTTCCTTGTTCCTTGTACCCATTGTTCGTCACCCTCTCTCACAGCTCCCTTCCACGTTTTTTTCTCTTTAGTATTTTTTTCGTGTTTTTCCATTTTCCCATTTCAATCCCTTTAATATTTTTTTTTTCTATATATAAACCATGGATGCTAGTTTCTTCCTATTTTCTCTTCTTTCTCTTCTCTTCCCTTGTTTTTTTTTTCCTTGACCACATCTACGTTTTCTTTCCTTTCATTAGTTATTTGTAATTTTTTGTTTAATTATTTGTGTATTTGCAAGCCCCGGGCTGTGCTCGTCCCTGCTTCACCTTTGAACTAAATAACGTCTTTTTCCCTCATTTTATATGACAGTAAACAATTTGTGACATCATGTCGCCACCTCTTCTGATTGGCTGGTCTTCAGTCGTGACGTCATATCACCTCTTCTTCTGACTGGCTGGTTCTCAGTCATGACCCCATGTCGCCTCTTCTTCTGATTGGCTGGTCCTCAGTCGTGACGTCATGTTTCTTCTGATTGGCTGGTCTTCAGTTTTGACGTCATGCAACATTTTCATATTCCGGTCATTTCTACAAATTGTTATTTCTAATTATCTATGGATAATATGATTCATTTATGTATTTATTTTAATTGTTTACTTTTTCATTTATACATTTATTAATTATTCCATTTATTTCTGCTTGTATATTTCTGTGGTTTCCTTATTTTCTTCCTTCGTTCCATCTAGCTCCATTAGTAACCACTAACCCTATGATAATTGTAATAGTTCTTTGCAACCTGTCACTATCCCTCACTAGCCCATACCAGGTCTTCGATTGCTCGGTATTTGCCCATACTAATCATTACGTGTTCTAACTCGCCCGAACTAGCCATCACTAATTAATTATTAACCTTACTTCTAAAAGCCTGTGGCGCCTGTTTGGCCTCGTTCTTGCAGGCAATCAGTCTGGCCGCGTGTTAGCCCAGTGGATACCGTGTCGGACTCATGAGCAGGTGGACGAGAGTTCGATTCCCAGGACCCGCTGCAAGCTATGTCGCGTTGGTTCCCTGCACCACTGGCCAGGCGTGGTGGCGACCCAACATCGGCCTAAAAAAAGAAAGAAAAAAAAAACAGCGGCTTTACGCAACTAACAGGGCTTTGGTCTACCAGGGTTTCTCAATTACCATTGCGTGGGAATGGGATGCTGAGTTCGTTGAACAGCCTTACCTGTAGGTTTGTGTGTTTTATGTTTGTGTGTCTATGTTTGGTTTATCATGAACTATCATTACTTTCACGTTCATCCCTCCAGTACTCACTACTCATACTTTGCTAGATCTTTACTTGCCCCTGTTACACTCTACAAGTTTCGCTATTCCTTAATCACCCACACAAGTCCTAATTATCCTACCATTAGCCCAAACTTTCTTCTACTACCCTTTTACTACTTTACTTACACTTACTAGCTCGCACTAATT
>NC_134805.1:35816465-35833965 GCF_046742065.1 Oratosquilla oratoria | reverse complement strand
AAAAAACAGATCGTTTTACGCCATCTGGATGTGAGGAATAATAGTGTATATATGAACAAACATTGGTTGGTTTGTGATATAGACTAAATTTCAACTCACTTTCACTGCGGTAGGTATTACAATCAAGGAAAGGCATAATCCCTTCATTCTATATCTCCACCGTAAACACTTGCTCATAAATAACTCCGTCAATAGTGATAAAGGGTCTGTGTACGAAATTCCTTGTAAATCGTGTAATCAGTTTTATGTTGGTCAGACTGCTAAAACATTCAACACACGAATTAATCAACACAATAAGTACGTTATTGTGGGAAACCAATCTAGCGGCATATTCAACCACGTAAAAAAAATTTAACCACCCAGTTGACTGGGATAACGCTTAAGTCATCCCATATAGCATCACAGAAAGAAATTTAAATGAATACAGTTTGATCAAATCTTGTAAGGGAATAAATGTTAATCTCCATTAAGGTTTGTACAAATTAGATAGTCATATTTGCCAAGAAATTAAAAAAAATAATTAAATTGTAATATACTAGTTGTGAGTAATTGTCCCTTGTTGGTTACCAAGACGACAGTAAAAGTCACGTGTACTTCTTCCACTACCTCTCCTAATTCCTTCATCATGTCTCAGTCATATATTCTGTACCTTGCTTCTTCCTTTTATAATTCCTTCGTTGTATTAGCCTTAAACATGTAATTATACGAAAGCGCTCTGCTTCGTTAGTTTATTTTTGCTGGTGGCTACTCGCATTTATAGTGTTTTTATTGTACACACACATACACACACACACACACACACACACACACACACACACACACACACACACACACACACACACACACACACACACATATATGTATATATATATATATATATATATATATATAATACATATATATATATAATATATATATATATATATACATATACACTCAGGGAAAAAAGATTTAGAATGTTTCTGAGTCCCCGGATGAAAGAAATGGAAGTGGAGAAGTCTCCGGTCGGTAGCTCTTCATGTGTAAAAACATGTAGAGATACAGTTGAGGTTGATCCAGGTCCCAGTCCGGAGTCCGATTGACAGCCCTTCAATGCTTTTCGTTTAATAAGACGTCTTCAGGGTCAACAGAAAAATAAAGGGAAACTCTGTTGATATGAATGCATTGGTTTGGCTGTATGTGTGTATATGTTTATCTATTTTTTGCTGTTTTATTACATTTTGTTTATATATTGATTTATTATTTGATCCATCTGTTTGTTCATCAATTCATTTATTTATTTGTTTGTATTCTTTGTGTATGCACTGCTGCTTCCTGACTATGATCAAAGTATGAAAACATAATATTTTATTTCTTCGAAAAACGCTGAATTCGTTCTCGCTGGCTAAAGCAACAAGTGCAGTGTATTGCAACAGATGGTGCAAAATGGTGTGAAATATTAGGAAGGATTGCAAAAATTTAGAATTGGTTAGACATAAATTTAGGGAGAATAAAATGTTTCGCAAAAATGCAAGTCAAGTGAGGTGGGTGAAGGCTATAATTCATATTTCACAACCTCTAAACAGAAATAGATAAATGCAATGAAATAGTTAATAAACCAGAAAATTAAATTAGGAAAATTAGAATACAAACCCAACCTAAAAATATATATATAGATTATCGTAACCGTCTTAGTTTTTTTTTTTTTTTTTTTTTTTTTTAAATAGAAAAATCGTTCCCACGGTTGATAAACTAGAGATTCCTAGTCCATAAATTTCTGCAAAGAAAATGCGAGAGTTTTACATATTCAGTCTCGGGCAAAGGCAATGGCACGTGGGCAGGACAGCTTAAAAGGGACATGCAGGACTGAGATAAGAGAGGAAGGCTGAAAAGGAATATCAGAGAAGAAATGCTGAGTTCTGTTTGGAGAAAATAGGGAGATAACGGTGCTTCAGGAGACATGGAGAGGAGACCTTACGGAGGCGGGGTTGGGGAATTGGGGGAGGGGGGGAGAAATACTGGGTCTTAAGGATGCGAGGAGGGGTGGGGATTTCATTTGTAGTTTAGTAATTAAATTATGAATTTTGGGTATCTGCACACGGCAGACAGACAAACGTACGTGCGCATACGCACGCGTTCACACACATGTGCACACACACACACACACACACACACACACACACACACACACACACACACACACACACACACACACACACACACACACACACACACACACGTACGTAGCGATCGCAGCCGCCACTACGGAGGTCCGAGTTCAAATCCCGCCCAGGGCTGAAATGATTTCAGTATCGCTGCGCTGCGAGTCGTTACTCCAACTCTCGTGGGCGGGTAGTTGTGGGTGGGGGGTGCGCGTGAGGTCACAGCATTACCCATAGATCGGTCATATATGAGCTATGAGCTCTCTTCCGGGAGGGTAGTAGCAGTCGATCACGAGTCCAATACGTGATCCAAGACCATGGTAAATCATCAATGGTGAATTATAATCACACATACACACACACACGCGCGCCCTAACACATACACACACTATGTATTTGTACGTGTACATTATATATTGTGCATGTATGTATATATGTATGTACAAACGTTTACTAATAAAACATCTTCATAATCTCAGTAATGATGGTGATAATGAGGGTGAGGGTGATAATGATGTTCACATTGGTGATGATCTAATGTGGAATGGTTTGAAGGAGAGAGGATTCCTTTTTGTCCCTTCTGCGTTCATTATGGCTGAGCATTGTCAGTAATATTGAACAATGCCTGTAAAACATAGTCATGTTAAACCCACATACAACGTCAGATTAATTAAGAAAGATAATGACCTGATAATACCTGGGGATGACTCTGGTTATGAACAATTTGTTTGAGTGATTTCCAATACTAATGACCAATGATCCTTCCGGGAACAAAAAATCATTGAAGTGTCGTTGCAAAGGAAAGGATATTGTAAATGCAATTTGCGCGTAGTATCAGATTTCCGTAGCCTAATGCTCTGGTGAAATCTCGCAATTGAGATTAATTTCCGGTATTGGCAGGCGCGTTATTGCATCTTGTTATTTCGAGTCGGGGCTGAGAGCGAGGATCAGATGAATGACATTGTCATGGGCGTTTTTTTTGTTTTAATGTAGATCTTGAGCAAGCACGCAACACACAACACTGATAGACGCACAGACATACACGCTCACACACGTACGCGCAAGCACACACACACACATACACACACACGCACACACACACACACACACACACACACACACACACTATATATATATATATATATATATATATATATTATATATATAATATATATATATATATATATATATATATATATATATATATATATATATGAGCTCTGAGCTCTCTTCCGGGAGGAAAATAGCTGTCGATCACGAGTCCAACATGTGATCCAAGACCATGGTGAATCACACACACACACACACACACACACACACACACACACACACACACACACACACACACACACACACACACACACACACACACACACACACGCATTCAAAACGCACTCTCTGTATACGAATCTTCCATTAGAATATGAAGTGATGTATGAATTATACATAAACTTGTTTTATGTCATAGGGAATTAACAGAGAATCATATCAGGCCGGGAATCTGTTACATGTATTTCTACTTTCAATTTAGCTGAGTGCTTAGTTTGACCTCTCGTGCTCGGTGCTTGATGTCCTTTCTCAGTGACAGAAGCACTTAGATTTTATGTCCTATAATGAGTAAAACGATTATATAACGTATAATTATCACGTATGATGATATGATTATGGGAAATGTACTCGTATAAAGAGTAGGTATTATTGGTGGTAAGTGCCAGTCTGTAATCAGTCAAAATTAGGTAGATTTCGTCATACTAATGACGTAATTACTGGTGTTATTGTAGTCCATGTACTGATGCTACTCCTTACGTTGCAGCTTTTGTCCTGTGGGTGGAAATGGATGGAGGGATGTGAGGGGGGGGGGTGATAGGGGGACTGGAGGGTGGGGGATAGTCTCTCCCCTCGAGGGATGTAAGGGGGGATAGGGGGATTAGAGGATGGGGGATAGTCTGTCCCTTCCTAAGAGGCTAACCCTTGCGTTGTTATAATATGCAGTAAGATTGCGTGTGTGTGTGAGTGTGTATGTGTGTGTGTGTGTGAGTGTGTGTGTGTGTGTGTGTGTGTGTGTGTGTGTGTGTGTGTGTGTGTGTGTGTGTGTGTGTGTGTGTGTGTGTGTGTGTGTGTGTGTGTGTGTGTGTGTGTGTGTGTGTGATTCACCACCATGGTCTTTGGAGCACGCGTTGGACTCGTGATCGACAGCTATTTCCCTCCCGGAAGAAAGCTCAGAGCTCGTATGACCGATCTATGGGTAATACTGTGACCCTACACGCACCCCCCCAACTCCCCGCCCACGAGAATTGGAGTAACTACTCGAAGCGCAGCGATACTGAAATTATTTCAGCCTTGGGCAGGATTCGAACCCGGACCGCCATAGTGACAGTCAGAGACTCTACCAACCGCGCCACCGTGTGTGTGTGTGTGTGTGTGTGTGTGTGTGTGTGTGTGTGTGTGTGTGTGTGTGTGTGTGTGTGTGTGTGTGTGTGTGTGTGTGTGTGTGTGTGTCTGTGTGTCTGTGTGTATGTATGCTTGCCTGCCTGCCTGCCTGCCTTCAGTGTCTATCTGTGCAACTCTCTGAATATCTCTGTCTTTCTGTCTGTCGCTCTCTGTCTCGTTATATTTGCATGTCTCTCCGTCTGCGTGTGTGCGTGGGTCTGTCTGTCTGTCTCTGTCTATCAATGCCTCCCTCTCTGACTCTCTCTCTCTTTCTCTCTTTCTCTCTTTCCCTCTTTATATAAACTGTGAAGTAGCCCGTCCTGCTCGTTGTTTCTTTTCGCAAGTTGGGAAGAGTCTTCGGTCGTAGATATTTGATGGAGTTTTACGGATTTATGAAAACGAGTTGGACTTTGTCAATTTTACGAACATGTGCATTTCGTATTCATATCAGTCGTAAACAGCATCTTAGCCAATCTTCACGTTTTAGTATCTTCGCCGGGGATTGGAGACAAAATTTGAAAGTTGCATTTCCAAATTCTAGCTTCACTGCGCCAATTTTTTCCCCCCCAAAGTTTTCATCATAGAATTCGTTTCTTTATTGGGGCTTAGCTGTAATTTTACTGGATTTTGTAAAACGCGGCAGATGCTGCTAACATTTTTAATTCGTCGCCAAAGTTATTGTTCCTCATTCATTGTGTGTTTAATGTGACTTCAGTGTCTAGGGGAATTTATGCCGATTTCTCGTTTTCGTTAAGACTTTGGTCTTGGAATGGTGTGTGTTGTTCCATATGGCGTTAATGTCTGGACGTGATGTTTAATATAAGACAGTTACAGAAGAAAATTTCCCACTTTCATGCGTGCAAGCATGCACGCAAGTACACACACAAACATACAAACACACACACACACACACACACACACACACACACACACACACACACACACACACACACACACACACACACACACACACACACACACACACACACACACACACACACACACACACACACACACACACACACACACACACACACACACAGGGTTTGAAAGCTTTGGTAACACTGCCAATCGTTAGTGTCCTCCTTGAGCAAAGGGATGGGGGTATGTGTCCGTAATCCTGTCACACCAAGAGATATTCCGCCTCTCCACTAGCAACACTTACTCTCCTCCTCCTCCTCCTTCACTTTCTTCCTGTCCTCTTACTTTTCTTTCTCTCATCTCCTCACCCTCCTCTTTCTCTTCCTCCTCCTCTTCCCCCTCCTTTTCCTCCTCCTCTTCCTTTTTACTCCACCTTTTTCCTTTCTTTCTCTCCCCCTCCTCCTCTCCCTCCTCTCCCTCTTCCTCCTCTCCTCCTCTTCCTCCTCTTCCTCCTCTCCTCCTCTTCCTCTTACCATCTCGTACTTTTCTTCTTCCTCTTTCTCTTCCTCTCCCCTTTCTCCTGTTCCCCCTCCTCTTCTTCATTTCCCTCTCATTCTCCTCCTCTCCTCCTCCTCCTCCTCTTCCTCTCCCCTCCTCTTCTTTTCTCGCTCCCTACCTCCCCCTCATACTTTTCATACCTCTCCTCATACTCCTAATGCTCACACTCCTCCTAGAACTCCTCCTCTTCCACCTCCACCTCCACCTCCACACCCCGGCCTCCACAATAGCGCCACCCCAGAGCCCCTCCTCTCTGCCCACCCTCCGCATGCCACAATCCAGAATCGCACAAGAGGCTCTCCCGAATCTATATTGAATATGGAGTGATCCTTCCGGAGGAAGTACGCAATATCACTGTGGTCCTCCAGCTGGTCCACAATACATGGCCTACACTCCCTGTACCAATACATGGACCACAACCTATGGCCCACACTCCCTGGACCACTGCATGGACCACAGTCTATGGTCCAGACTCCCTGGGTCAATGCATGGACCACATTCCCTGGACCACAGTCTATAACCCATACTCCCTGGACCAAAATACATGGTCCACACTGCCTGGACCACAACCTAAGGCCCACACTCTCTGGACCACAACCTATGGTCCACACTACCTGGACAACAATCTGTGGCCCATACTCCCTGGACCAAAATACATGGTCCACACTACCTGGATCATAACCTATGGCCCATACTCTCTGGACCACAACCTATGGTCCACACTACCTGGACCACAATATGTGGCCCATACTCCCTGGACTACAATCTATAGCCCATACTTTCTGGACCACAATCTATAGCCTACACTCCCTGGACCACAATATGTGGCCCACACCTTCTGGACCACAATCTATGGCCCACACTCCTTGGACCATAATCTATGGCCTCACTCCCTGGACCATATTCTATGGCCCACACTCCCTGGACCACAATACAAGGCCCATACACTCTGGACCAGACTACATGGACCACTCACCCTGTATTAATACGTGGTACATATTACGCGGACCAAAATGCATATGACACACACACTGGACCACAATACGTGATATACCAGAAAAGATAGTACACATTCACTTGACCACATTCTTTGATTAACCGCAGACTTAATTCACACTTCGTGGAACACAGTGCGTGGTCCATATCTTGTGGCACACATTAAAGCTTTTACTCTGCTCAACGTAGGGTGTTGTGACGGGATGCATACAGACACATATAAACACAACAAAAACCCACAGTCGGAAGAGAAGAGTTTTAAAATTCTATATTACGGCTAATAGCTATTTCGAAGTTTAACTTTCTTCTTTGTTTCCTTTTTAATTCCGATTCTGAGTTCTTCGCGCGTTTCACAAATGTGCTACTGCAGTTTGTCCCAGTGACATATAAACACGTTTAACAATAGATCCCAGTTGCTCGGTCCTTAACGATTTGGTCGCATGAATATTAAGCACAAAGGAGACAATAGTACTTCAGGAATAAAAACACTACAGAGACACAAAGATAAAAAAGATTAAGTGAGCTCCATCTCAGTTGAAATTAATTTGACGGTAATCAGATGCAGGTGTATGTAAAAATGTCACATCTTTATTTGTTTTTTGTTTTGTTTTGTTTTATTTGATCTTATTCTCTCGTTATCTTTTCATTTCATTTTAAGCTATTTAATTTTTTTTGTTATACAAGCACCCGGACCTGGCTTCGCCAGGTGTGCTTGGCCTACGGCGTAGCTCGCTTTCGCTTCACTTGGCAATATTTCGTAAAAGATTCTCTTAGCAATATTTTCGTAAAAGATTCTCTGTAATATTTTTTCAAAATTCTCTTGTTAACATTTGGTAAAGATTTTCTTGGCAATATTTCGTAAATATTTTCTCATTAATATTTCATAAAGATTCTTTTGTCAAATTCCGTAAAGATTCTCTTTTTCTTGTTAGCACCACTTTCTTTTCCATGGTAATATTAACTAACGTATTAGATAAATATTTTTTTATGTTAGTGAGTGGAGATTCTCTTTGGCAATATTTCGTAAAGATTCTCTCTTGAGCAATATTTCGTAAAGATTCTCTTGGTAATATTTCGTAAAAGATCCTCTTGTTAACATTTGGTAAAGATTCTTTTGGCAATATTTCGTAAATATTTTCTCATCAATATTTCGGGTAAAGATTCTTTTGTCAGAATTCCGTTAATTTCCGTTTTTATGTATAAAGATTCTCTTGGCAATATTTCGTAAAGATTCTCTCAGCGTTATTTCGTAAAGATTCTCTTGGTAATATTTCGTAAAGATTCTCTGAGTCTGAGTGAGATGTGTCCCCGGGAGTTTGTATTTCCGGTGATGACTCATTTCCGGAGTAGGAGGTTGGAAGGTTTAATCTTCTTCACATCAGTAACCCACTTCCAGAAATGCCGATTTCTTCGTACCTTCTCCGCTGGTGCCTCACCCTTGGCCTGCGGCGCTGCGCCTTAGGCGCGGGCGCTGCGCGCCTTGGGCTACGCCCCTTTTTTGGAAAATAAAGTTCTTCTTCGAGTTCTTCTTCGAGTTCTTCGAGTTCTTCTTCGAGTTCTTCGAGTTCTTTTTCGAGTTCTTCGAGTTCTTCTTCGAGTTCTTCTTCGAGTTCTTCTTCGAGTTCTTCGAGTTCTTCTTCGAGTTCTTCGAGTTCTTCTTCTTCGAGTTCTCCTTCTTCGAGTTCTTCTTCGAGTTCTTCTCTTTCGAGTTCTTCGAGTTCTTCTTTTTCGAGTTCTTCGAGTTCTTCTTTTTCGAGTTCTTCTAGTTCTTCTTTTTCGAGTTCTTCGAGTTCTTCGAGTTCTTCGAGTTCTTCTTCTTCGAGTTTTTCGAATTCTTCTTCGAGTTCTACTTCTTCTTCTTCTTCGAGTTCTTCGAGTTCTTCTCCTTCCTCTTCTTCGAGTTCTTCGAGTTCTTCTTCTTCGAGTTCTTCTTCTTCTTCTTCTTCTTCTTCTTCTTCTTCTTCTTCTTCGAGTTCTTCCTCTTCTTCGAGTTCTTCCTCTTCTTCTTCTTCGATTTCTTCGAGTTCTTCTTCTTCTTCGAGTTCTTCTTCTTCACCGTAGTTGGCGGTGTAACCGATTTACCACCAAACGCGAAGGTGTGACCGAATTACCACCAGACGGCGTAAGCAACCATTAAATTTTTTTTATATTAGAAGATACACCCATGTTGTTGTGTATAGTAACCGTATAAATCGTGGTAGCCTATTAGGTGTGCTTGGCCTACGGCGTAGCTCGCTTCGCTTCGCTTGGCAATATTTCGTAAAGATTCTCTTAGCAATATTTCGTAAAGATTCTCTTGGTAATATTTTGTAAAGATTCTCTTGTTAACATTTAATAAAGATTCTCTTGGCAATATTTCGTAAATATTTTCTCATTAATATTTCGTAAAGATTCTTTTGTCAAAATTCCGTAAAGATTCTCTTTTTCTTGTTAGCACCACTTTCTTTTTCCATGGTAATATTATTTACGTATTAGAGAAATATCTTTTTATGTTAGTGGAGTGGAGATTCTCTTGGCAATATTTCGTAAAGATTCTCTTAGCAATATTTCGTAAAGATTCTCTTGGTAATATTTCGTAAAGATTCTCTTGTTAACATTTGGTAAAGATTCCCTTGGCAATATTTCGCAAATATTTTCTCATTAATATTTCGTAAAGATTCTTTTGTCAGAATTCCGTAATTCCGTTTTTATGTATATAGATTCTCTTAGCGTTATTTCGTAAAGATTCTTTTGGTAATATTTCGTAAAGATTCTCTTGTTAACATTTGGGAAAGATTCTCTTGGCAATATTTCGTAAATATTTTCGGAGTAGGAGGTTGGAAGGTTTAATCTTCTTCACATCAGTAACCCACTTCCAGAAATGCCGATTTCTTCGTACCTTCTCCGCTGGTGCTTCACACTTGGCCTGCGGCGCTGCGCCTTAGGCGCGGGCGCTGCGCGCCTTGGGCTACGCCCCTTTTTTGGAAAATAAAGTTCTTCTTCGCGTTCTTCTTCGAGTTCTTCTTCGAGTTCTTCGAGTTCTTCTTCGAGTTCTTCGAGTTCTTTTTCGAGTTCTTCTTCGAGTTCTTCGAATTCTTCTTCGAGTTCTTCTTCGAGTTCTTTGAATTCTTCTTCGAGTTCTTCTTTGAGTTCTTCTTCGAGTTCTTCGAGTTCTTCTTCGAGTTCTTCGAGTTCTTCTTCTTCGAGTTCTCCTTCTTCTTCGAGTTCTTCTTCGAGTTCTTCTTCGAGTTCTTCTCTTTCGAGTTCTTCGAGTTCTTCTTTTTCGAGTTCTTCGAGTTCTTCTTTTTCGAGTTCTTCGAGTTCTTCTTTTTCGAGTTCTTCGAGTTCTTCGAGTTCTTCTTCTTCGAGTTTTTCGATTTCTTCTTCGAGTTCTACTTCTTCTTCTTCGAGTTCTTCGAGTTCTTCTTCCTCTTCTTCGAGTTCTTCGAGTTCTTCTTCTTCGAGTTCTTCTTCTTCTTCTTCTTCTTCTTCTTCTTCTTCTTCTTCGAGTTCTTCCTCTTCTTCTTCTTCGATTTCTTCGAGTTCTTCTTCTTCTTCGAGTTCTTCTTCTTCTTCACCGTAGCTGCGGTGTAACCGATTTACCACCAAACGCGAAGGTGTGACCGAATTACCACCGGACGGCGCGTAAGCAACCATTAAATTTTTTTATATTAATACACCCATGTTGTTGTGTGCTTAGTGTGCTTAGCCTATGGCGTAGCTCGCTTCGCTCGCTCTTCATTAGAGTACATATAATTTTTGCTATTTCGTAACATATTACAAAGGATCTTCAAAATCTCCCGAAGGAGTCTCTAGTCTCCAGAAGTAGTCGTCAAAGTCTCCCGACGTCAAATTCTCCCGTCGTGTGTCTCCTCTCTCTCTCTTTCTCTCTTTCTTTCTCGTTAGGTCAATCATAAAGGCAATACATTTTTTTAATCGTTTATGTTATGTCACATAGGACCCGCGAAAATCGTCCACGGTTATTAACTTTTAAGTATTACGAAGGATCTTCAAAATCTCCTAAAGGAGCCTTCAGTCTCCTAAAAGGAGTCGTCAAAGTCTCCCGACGGTGTCGTCAAATCTCTCTCGCTCTCTCTCTCTCCTTCTCTTTTTCGTTTGGTCAATTATAAAGGCAAAAAAGATTTTTGCAATCGTTTATGTCATGTCACAATAAACATTTATAGACGCTTTGAATACTGTTTATTTATTTGTGTATTTATTTATTTATCTCCTTATTTTCCGTGAAGTTCTGTTAGGAGCTCAGAAAGCAACGCGAAAATGACACGTCCACACGTTTAAGCTTTGAATAAATGGAAAAATTTTCCCCCCCCCCCCCACGGGATTTACGAAAGAGTCTTTCAAAATCTCCCGAGGGATCTTCATGTTGTGTGTATAGTAACCGTTATAAATCGTATTTTCTTCCAGACCGTCCCCGCGCCAGATCACTGTTAAAAACACTCACCCGGTCCATGACCCCCCTGTTACCTTTTGGTTCGGGTCACGCACTTTCGTTCAAAAATTTCAGTTTTGACCATTTTTCATTTTTATATATATACTATACATTTATTTATTTTGAATATTTTGTGTACCTGTTTGTTTTGTTTACTTTTGTATTCTGTGGATCCTACCTCGTTGTGTACCAAAAGGTCTCCAGTTGGCCTGTTTTTGTTATCACAACTCTGTATCTCATTGTACATTGCCCGTATCACTCTTACCCTCTTCAACGGGGCGACGTCCTTTACTGATGTTATTCTGGCTAAGGACAGGCGAAGTTCGTCAGCCAGGGGGCAGGATCCCCGCTGTGAAGGAACCTCTTCCGATCGAGACCCACGCACAGGCTTCTTACTTCGTCTTGCCAAAATAAATAAATAAATACATAGATAAATTGATATTTGTCACCATGCTGAAGGGGTTTGACTGGATTCGTAATGAGTTTCTCTGAGGAACAGAAATGTCTCATTAACTGTGTAGATTCCCAATGCGAAGCCAACAGCGTGAAGCCGTCGGCTAATGCAGCCTAACCTTTCGTATGAGTCTCACATGGGAATGAAAATATGTACGTAATGTGTATAAATATATGTATGTACGAGTATGTATGTATGTTATGTATGTGTATATAAATAAGACTGAAGGTGAAAGAAGTAGACGAGGAGCTTTGTGATCAAGACCCTGCGGGTCGAAACGTTAAAGCGTGAAATTCTCCCATTACTCGTCGTCTACTTCTTTCACCTTCAGTCTTATTTGTCATAATATAGTCAGTGTGTGTATATATAATCAACATAAACGCATGGAAGTACGTCATCTTAACATATCGTCCTCACTGTGGTTTACATACCCAGTGAGGTCCACATTGTGGTCCACATACCATGTGAAGTCCACATAGTGGTCCACATATCCACATTAAGCTTCACATGCCCAGTGATGGTTCACATACACAATGAGTTCCACATTGTGGCTCACTTGATAAAATCCACATTCCACATCAGGTAGCAGTCCACAGTACTAGTCCACGTTGATCAATCGACAACACACTTGCTGCTCCACGCCTCCACCATTCCACAACAGGGAACCTCTTAAAAGGTCGGAAGAGGGCTCCTTTGGTCTGCGGCATTCTCACCGCCGAGGCCCTTTAGGTTCGTCCAAACACTTCAGCAGTCAGGTGCGTCCTGTTGCCAGTGACACCTCATCTTACTCCTCTTCCTCCTCCTCCTCCTCCTCTTCTTCTATTTCTCTTTCTCTTCCTTTTCCTCTTCTTCTTCCTTTTCCTCGTCTGGTCCTCTTCCTCCTCTTCATCATTTTCATCCTCTTATTCTTCTTCCTTCTCTTCGTCTTGCTCATCTTCCTCCTTTTCGTCCTCCTACCTTCTCATTCTCTTCTACCTCTGCCTCTTCTTCTTCTCTTTCTTTTTTAGATTTTGCACCCACACGTTCTTCTCGTTTTTTGTGTTTTTGTAGTTCTTGTTCCTGTCATTAATGTTGTTTTCCTCAATAGAACTCTTCCTCTGTAGGTCAAGCCTAGGCTCGAGCTCACTTGTCGTATATATAGGTTTGACCAATATACTGTATGTGTCGTGCGTGTGTGTGTGGTATGTGTATGTGTGTGTGTGTGTATGTATGTGTGTGTGTGTGTGTGTGTGTTTGTGTATGTGTGTGTGTGTGTGTGTGTGTGTTTGTGTCTGTATGTGCGTGTGCATGAGTCTGACGAATAAATGAAAAATTTATTTCGTTCATCATTCAAAGTGAGGTGGATAGGCATGATATAAGACCATCCTCGTTCCCTTTCATTCCTGCTCAATCCAAGTGTTAATTGCACTGCGTTTCATTCCCAGAAATACTGCCAGTTCGTCCCCGATGCACTCCTCTCATGTAGCAGGTTTACCTTAGTCAATACACCCGTTCCCAACAAACTAAATCACCCACGTACGTTTTCTCTTCTTCGACATCCTGACAAAGAGCTCTTAAGGCTTCATTCACTCCATCCATACACACTTTTTTCTGTAATGAGTAGTAAGCATCTCCAGAGTAAATGTTATTTATTGTTTCAAGACTTTTTACTCTGTTTCTTTTAGGTCTTCATTTTAGGAGTTTTAGTTTTTTTAGGGTTTTGCATTGATGACGTAATCTAAGGTTGTGGGGGTCGGACGGCGTCAGCTAGAATGAAATTATACATGACTATAAAGAATAGGTTGAACTAGATTTTCCTGTCTCGTCTTTCACAATTTCACAACAACATACAGTATAAATTTATGATTTGTGGATTCTTGCTGAGAATAAAAAAGATCGTTGCTATTAGACAAGACTATGTTAAAAAAGATATGATTTTTTCTTTCTTCAACCTTTATTTCTTAAAAACGTATATTTTTTTAAGAACAGTTGTTTCGTAACAAAAAACATCAAATCAAATCAAACATAACCACATTTCAGGCACAGTACTGTAGAATTCAATGATAGGTGTGTGTTCAGAATGGTGAAAATGTAGCATAACAGCCAAATAAATAAATTGAAAAACATTGATTAATTAACAAAGAAATAGATAAATGAATAAATAAGACGACAAATCCTGCAAATATATATTTGACGTAATGTATGAGTAGATATAAAAGCAATTAATACTAGGCAGTGGAATAAAAAAAAATGTTTCCTGGATTTTAGAGGAATTAAATGCAAAGAGACGGGAAAGCATTAATGAATGTTCAAAGCAAGAGGCGTACAGTGCTCAAGACTAGTATAATACATATTACTGACTTGAACGAGATCTAGAAATTTATTAGGAACAAAACAAATATGGAAAAGGGAATACTGAACGAAGCAATTATGCGTTCTAAGCGCAAAGAGAGACGTTCTGATGGAAATGGACGAAATAGAATAGAGGGAGGAAGCGTGTATCGAATATGTGAAAATGGGTAATAGCTTGGGATGAAAGACAAAATATATAGAAATGTGGAAAGTATGAAACAGGGTAAGACCGTTATGAGGAACGAATGTGAGTAACTGATGCATACGAAGAGGTGAAGGGAGTAAAAAATATATTTCCTTTATTAAGCGACAAGTAACGATAGCATGGGCGGGAGGGGGAGAAATGGAAGCACCGTGCTTAAGAACCATGGGAAGGGTGGCGGGAGGGAAATGGAATCGACATTGAACATTAAGATGGGAAACTCACCGGAGGTGGATGGTGTAATATTTCAGTATGTGGGAGATGTTTATCAAGTGATTAGTTGTTTCTATTATCAAAGATAACCTAGGAGACAGAGCTCAATGGTGTAACATTTCAGTATGTGGAAGATGTTTATCAAGTGATTAGTTGTTTCTATTATCAAAGATAACCTAGGAGACAGAGGTCAATGGTGTAACATTTCAGTATGTGGAAAATGTTTATCAAGTGATTGTTTGTTTCCATTATCAAAGATAACCAAGGAGGTAGAAAGTGGAAAAGCGCTATAAATTGCCATAAGGCAAACCTCATCTATCTTGACCGACCGAAAAAATTGGGAAAGAAGAAAAGACAGAGGTAAAAGAAACGCGAATAGACAAGAGAGGAGGAAGTCAAGAGAAGGGGACAGAATCGAAGGGATAACAATAGACTTAAGATCCTTAGGACGAAAGAAACCTGCATCCCGGGAGGTTAGCAGGGAGCTGGCTGTGAGTCTTTAGACAATTCCTCGCAACATGTGGCGTTGTTTGTGTATTTTGGTCTGGCTAACGTCTGAGAATTGTAGGTGTCTTATCCGATCTGGTTTGAAAGAGACCGCATTTCAGATGGAAGACCTTGAAACCCACAGTGAAGGTGAAAAGGAAAGTGGGACTACGAGTATATGAATGTTAGGGAATAGTCTTTTAAATTGGAACTGTTTAGCGCAATTACCCTTTGAGGGACTTCGTCTTTTGCTTGTTTTATTATCACATATATATATATATATATATATATATATATATATATATATATATATATATATATATAATTTAATTCATTTTTATTTGTCTATTTTGTTTTTTTGGGGGGGGTTCCTTGGTGGAGAACGTCATCAGCCTCGAATTGTAATAGTTTGTGTGGACCTCAGGAAGAAGCTCATTCACTCGAATGGATGTATTGTTTTAGAGCGGTGGCTTTCTTCTACTTCTTCTTTTTCTATATTCGCGGACAAAGGGAAATGAATAGGTAATTGATTACATCACCACCACCTCCCATAGCCTCCTCTTTAACCTCCTCCTTACCATCCCCCTTACCCTCCCCCTTTCTCTCCTCCTTAGCCTCCCCCTTAGCCTCCCCCTTTAACCTCCCTCCTTAGCCTCCCCCTTTAGTCTCCCTCCTTAGCCTCCCCTTTTAGCTTTCCTCCTTAGTCTCCCCCTCTACCCTCCTCCCGTAGCCTTCCCTTACCCTCCTTACCCTCCCTTTAGCCTTAGAGGCGATGTGAGTAGCTGAGCAAGTAATGGCTGTTTAGTTCTACGGATTTACTCTAGTAAATCGAAGCCAGTTGTCTTGTGCAGAGCCGGTCGTGATTTGCTGTAAGAACATAAAAACATAAAAGCCTAAGAATGGAGACTGCAAGAGACCATGAGGCCTACACTAGGCAGTTTCATTTCTATTACCATCTATCATTCCCATCCATAAAGTTGTCTAACCGTTTCTTAAAACAAATGATAATTTCAGCGCTCACTACATGGTTACTAATTCTGTTCCATTCGTTGGTCACCCTATTCGTAAACCAGTTCTTGCCTATTTCCTCCTTAAATCTAAATTTGTCCAGTTTAAATTCATTACTGCGAATCCTGCTCTGTTGTCTTAATATGATGACCTTGTTTGCGTCACCCTTTTTAAAGCCTTTGATCCACTTAAACACCTCTATTAGATTACCCCGCACTCTGCGACTTTCCAGAGGGTAAGGTGCCTAAGCCTCTCTTCGTAAGGTAAATTTCTGAGCCCATACATCATTTTGGTCATTCTCCTCTGTACGGATTTTAGTGAATTGATGTCCATTCTATAAGACGGGGACCAAAAATGTACCGCATAGTCAAGCATGGGTTTAACTAACGGTAGATAGAGTTTGATAATTACCTCTGCACTTGTATTCGTAACAGTCCTAGCAATGAAACCTAATGCTCTGTTTGCTTTATTCCTGTCGCTAATGCACTGTTTCCTGGATTTAATGTAAGGACTCACTAGAACTCCCAAGTCTCTCTCGCACTCAGTTTTCTCTGAAAACGAGTTATCTAAGCTATATTTATTTTCGGGGTTGCGTAACCCTACGTTTAACACAATGCACTTTGAGATATTGAAGTTCATTTGCCATTTCACCGACCATGTGAATAATTTCTTAAAATCGTCCTGTAGAATCTCGGCGTCGTCTCCTGACCTAATTTGGCGTACTATTTTAGTGTCGTCCGCAAACTTACTAACATTCCTCTTAGTCGCATTGTCCAACAATAGGGGACCTAAAACAGAGCCCTAGGGGACTCCACTAGAAACACTTCCCCAACTGGATTTTACACCATTTATAGTGACCCGCTGTTTTCTGCCACTAATCAAAGCTCTAATCTATTCTACCACTTTTCCTCCTACGCCACGGGCTTTGATTTAATTTTGTAGCCTCTGGTGGGGCACCTTGTCGAACGCTTTGCTAAAGTCAGGGTAAATAACATCGTAACTCTCATTTTTATCTGACACCTTATACACATACATACATATACCAAAGGCCTTTTCCCCCTTACACGGGGGGTAGCCAAAAAGAAAAAGACATAGAAACCACTCCCACCCATTTCATCCCCTACATATTCCACTCCCCTCCACCCTCCTCCCTCCCTCTCATCTTGGCATCTCCTGGATGACGGGTCATCCCTGCATCTTGCCCACTGCCCTGGGTCAGAGGCAGTGTCATAAGACACAGGACATCCACAGCAAGGTCGCTTCATCAATTTGGCGACCCCCCCTCTCCGTCCCCTCATACAGAAAAGGAGAAGACGGGGAGAAATCCCTTCATGGCTGCGTCAATTTATTTCTCATACAATCTTCCTCACCCTCCATCCCCCACCCACTCC
>NC_134805.1:35803965-35806465 GCF_046742065.1 Oratosquilla oratoria | reverse complement strand
ATATACACACGCACATAAACGTACACACGGACACGTACACACGCACGTACACGGTCAATGCAGGTAAACAAACCCTTGTGTCGTTGTGTTCAACTCCCATCATCTGGATGACGTCATACTTGAGAGATATGACGTCATAGTCAAGGCCACGACGTCGTGACGTCATCAAAATGTAATCATTCTTTCTTTATATATTTATTTTTGTGTTTTTTCTGTCTTGTTTTATTTCATCATCATTATCGTTATTATTATTATCATTATTATTATTATTATTATTATTATTATTATTATTATTATTATTATTATTATTATTATTATTATTATTATTATTATTATTATTATTATTATTATTATTATTATTTTTACTTTAATGCATTCTTTTCAATTTTATTTTCTAACAAGCAATTGAATATTTTCTTGGTTTTTGGCCATACTGCCAAAACTCCAAACATTGAGTCTCTGGTTCGATGCATTCAAGTCCCGGCAGCTTAATTTGCGTCGGGACGTGACGTCACGCCGCCCTGCAGAGCCGAATCAGATTATCGCATAATGAAATAACCAGGTTCGGTTAATCACATGATTAGTTTCCATCATTTGTAACTATTAATTTACATTAGGACACATTGGTAATAGACTACATATTTTTTCGATAATGATTCACATACCGAAGTCTGAGTACATAAGCGATTCCCATACATTAAGACGGTATTTTGGCGTTTATTTTATTTATTTTATTTTATTTATGATATTTATTTGTTATCTATTTTATTTATTTATTTATTTTTGGTACATGAAAATAGTACAAAATGTGTTCATGTCCTCATAGCCGAAGTTTATTTCTCTCGTCCTCCTAAGTTCCTGTTTTGTTTATTTGTTTATTTGATTTATTAATATATATATATATATATATATATATATATATATATATATATATATATATATATAAATTTATTATATATATATATATATATATATATATATATGATAAATTTATTTATGTGACTAACTTGTCTATTCATGTAGTTATTATATTTTTCATTTACTTGTGTACTCATCTATTTTTATCAGTTTTACGTTATTTGAAATAGGTTGGTTAAAAAGATAGTTGAAAAATAAATAAGCAAATAGATAAGTAATAGTAAATTAGTAAATGAATAACAAGAAATCCCAGGGCCTTAATTGTAAACAAAAGCCACACAAAATGGAGTCCAAAGGTGTCACCAACCACTCGCTCCGATCGATGACGTCACTTGACATTGTCATATTTTGTTGATATTGACGTCATAGATACGTCATGTCTTCTTTTCCTCGAAATCTGGAACTTCACTTCTGAGGCGCATCGCGTCTGCCAATGTTTTCGTTCACACAAGTCCTTGAATACGGTCACGGTACAGTGCGTTACTTTGTGTTACCCTACGTTGCGGTGCGTTACAATACGTTACATTACGTTATAATGGTAAGATATACCTAAAAGTGACATTTTGGTCCATAGCAACGCCAGATGAAAATAATGATAATCATAATAATAATGATGATAAAATAATTATAATTGTAATTATAATAATAATAATAATAATGATAATGACCGAGTAATAGTAATAATTATAGTTGTAATTATAATCAAGATAAATACATAAATACATAAAAAGTGTGTTGATTTTGTAGTCTTGGCTCTGGCTTATACCAAGCGATTCCATTCGTACAAGGGGTGGATTCCTAGGGGGAAGGGAACGGTGTACCTCGCTATTTAGAGTCTTTGAATTTGTCCCCTATAGGTGAATCCTCTTGCGTGAACCAGAGGAGTCTGCAAAGAGTATTGATGAGTTAAAACGGGTTTATTATGAAGCGTGACAATGCAACACCTTTCGGTCTTTAACATTATCAGAAAAAAAAAAGAAAAAAATATAATGATAACAATAGTAACAAGATAACAAATATAGTGATGATGATAATGATGATAATGATATGTAATAGTAGTGGTAGTATTAATGATGGTGACGATCGTATGGTAAATAATGGTGATAACGTGATGATGATGAGCATGATGATACGCTGTAGTGGTAATCGTGATAATGATGACGATGATGATGAACCGTGAAAAACAATAAGAAACAAAAAAAAATTCAGACTCTCTCCTTAACGTGGTGGCGTCAGATAAAATATTCTATTTTGTGCAGGGAGACAGAGATAGAGAAAGGAAGAGACAGAGAGACAGAGTCAGACAGAAAGAAAGAGAGCGAGAAAAAGCAAGAGAGAGCGAGCGAGCCGTAACCAGAACGTTACACAAGGGAAAATCAAAGCAAACGTTCCTTGACTTGGACAAGGTGTGCACCAGGGTCCCTAAAGCTTTGTTTTGGTTCTTTATGTACCTCGCCTCGTAGCCCCACCTCGTAACTCCTCACCCGATTACTGGAAAGGAAGTTGACTTACATTAATATTTCTTGAGACGCTTTTGGAACCTGGAAGCAGGTTCTGGAAAGGAAAAGTAATTTTTCTTATT
>NC_134805.1:35791465-35798965 GCF_046742065.1 Oratosquilla oratoria | reverse complement strand
GGTAGATTAGATTTTCGCAAACGTGTCCATGTCTTCCTCTTCTGTGTTTTTTTTTTATTCTCTTATTCTTACTTTTTTACTCCGTCTCCACCATCACTTAGCCTCCTCTTCCTTTTCGTTCTCTTCCTCCGCTTCCTCCTCTTCCTCCTCTTCGTACACTGCCTACTCCTACTTTTCTTTCTTCTCTTTTTCCTCTTCACCTTCTCCTCATACACCTCCTCCTCTTCTTCCTACTACTACTTTTACTCTTTGTCCTTATCCTCCTCATCCCCCTCCTCTCCTCAACCGCCTCCTCCTCATAATCCTTTTCCTACTCCTCTTTCTCCTCCTCTTACTCCTCCTCTTACTTCTCTTCCTCTCGTTTGTCATTCTCCTCTTCATTACTTTCCTCCTCCTGCTGCTTCTTCTCCTCCTCTCCTCCTCCTCCTCCTGCTCCTGCTCCTCCTCCTGCTCCTGCTCCTCCTCCTCCTCCTCCTGCTCCTGCTCCCCTCCTTCTCCTCCTCCTCGTCCCCCTCCTCCTCCTGCTCCTCCTGCTGCTCCTCCTGCTCCTCCTCCTCCTCGTCTTCCTTCTCTTTTTACCTCTTCTTCTTCTCCTCATACTTCTCTTTCTCTTCTTTCTTCTACTTCTCTTACTCTTTGTCCTTTTCCTACTCATCCCCATCCTCTCCTCCACCGCCTCCTTCTCCTAATCCTTTTCCTACTCCTCTTTCTCCTCCTCCTCTTACTTCTCTTTCTCTCCCTTGTCCTCCTCCTCATCATCATTTTCCTCCTCGTCCTCCTCCTCCTCGCCCTCCTTCTCTTTTCCCTCTTCTCCTCATACTTCTCTTCCTCTTCTTCCTATTACTAATCTTACTCTTCGTCCTTTTCCTCCTCACCCCCTCCTCTCCTCCACTGCCTCCTCCTAATCCTTTTCCTACTCCTCTTTCTCCTCTTCTCTTACTTCTCTTCCTCTCCCTTGTCATCCTCCTCCTCATCATTTTCCTCCTCGTCCTCCTCCTCCTCCTCCTCCTCCTCCTCCTCCTCCTCCTCCTCCTCCTCCTCCTCCTCGTCCTCCCCTCCTTCTTCTTTTCCTTCTCATGGTCTTCTTCCCACTTTTTCTTCTAACTTTCTCACTCCTCTCATTCTTCCTCCACCTCCTGTTCCCCTGTATCCCCCTCCTCTCTTCATTTGGGCTACTTTCGGAACTAAAGTGTGTATTCGCTGTCCTCTATAACCGTTAACTTAACTGTTTACGACATTGCAACCGTTAACGATACCCTGCAACCGTTAAAGATGCCCTGCAGCCGTTAACGGTCGTGTAACGGTTATAACCGTTAACGGTTCTATAACCGTCCCTCATCTCGGCGGGGCTACTTGCGCGCTTGATGTTCTTTCCCAACAGGGGGTTTGAGTCAGCTGGTCCTCGCCTGAGTTATGGTGGTCCCACTATTCATTTCTTAATCCTTTTGGAAATAGTTTATGTTTCTCCTCTTAGTTGCCCATGATTTAATACTCCCGCTTTTATTTGAAACACTCCTTGTCGCACCCCCCCTTCCCCCTCCTTTTCTATTTTATATATATTTTTTATATGTATATATTTTTTAGCCGTTCAAAACGTGTGGTAAGTAATGTCGGCACTGTATTACCTGGTGTAGCAATTTTTCACTTATTTCATTTTTGTTTAAATAGTCATTAATCTATTAATATTTGTGTGAACTATTTTATATTTTAATATTTGCTTGTTTTTATTCAGTACATATTGTGCTTCCATACACTAATCAGAAGGGAAGCGGTTGTGGGGGGTGTCCACGCTTACCGCAGAAGACAACGGACGCGTTGTTGGGACACGTGGTGAAGGTAAACTGACGCAAGAATAGAAAATGATGTAAACAGTATTCGAGGTAGAGAGACAACACTGCAGGAGATGGGGAGTAGGAGGAGGAGGAGGAAAAGAGAGGAGGAGAAGAGAGAGGAGTAGGAGGAAGAGGAATAGAAGAAGGAAAAGAAGAAGGAGTAAGAGGAGGAGGAGGAAAAGGAGGAGGAGAAGAGGGAGGAAGCGTAGGAGAAAGAGGAATAGAAGGAGAAGGAAAAGAAGGAGGAGGAGGAAAAGGAGGAGGAGAAGTGGGGGGAGGAGTAGGAGAAAGAGGAATAGACGGAGGAAAAGGAGGAGGAGGAGGAAAAGGAGGGGAGGAAAATGAAGAGAAGAGGGAGGAGGAGGAGAAAGAGAAATAGGAGGAGGAGGAGGAAAAGGAGGAGGAGGAGGAAAAAGGAGGAGGGAGAAGTAAAAGGAGGAGGAGTAGGAGAAAGAGGAAAAGGAGGAGGAGAATGAGGAGGAGGAGAGGGGAGGAAAGGAGGAGGAGGGGAGGGGAGGGGAGGAAAAGGAGGAGGAGGAATATTGGGAAGAAGAAATCGATGGGAGTAAAAGAATGAGAAGAAGAGACTGCGGACCCTCTTGACCAGCGTTTTCTCAACCAAGGTTCCGCGGAACCCTAAGGTTCCGCAAAAGTTCCCTAAGGGTTCCGCGAGAATAAGTGAGATAAGCACTTTTGATTTTTTAATTAATTTCATAAACATAATATAACTAAACACGCACGACATATTCTTGGTTATTGCAATAATATAATATAGACACCATCCTATCTAACCTATTATTACGATGAAAAAAGAATAAGAAAGATATGGTATATATATATATATATATATATATATATATATATATATATATATTATATATTTTTTTTTTTTTTTTTTTTTTTTTTTTTTTTTTTTTTTTTTTTTTTTTTTTTTTTTTTGCGCTGGGGTTCCTTGAGACATGCAATTTATTTGAAAGGTTACGCATGGGTAAAAAGGTTGAGAAACGCTGCTCTGGACACTTTAGCACTTAGGGTTAAGGTGAGGAGAGAACATTCCTGAAGAGGACTATAAAAGAGGATTGGGTGAAGGATGAACCAAATCATCTGCCGATAGCCAGAAGAAATACGTGAAAGTCGTCACTGACACTGGAAGGGTTGGCTTGATCACGGGCGTATAAATAGATAACTTATAATTTATTCCCCGTATTTTCATCCTCCTCCTCAAACTCGTCCATTTTTATTATTAGTATATTGTTGTTTTCCTTCTCCGCTTCTCTCCTCCTCCTCCTCCTCCTCCTCCTTCTTCTCCTCCTCCTCCTCCTCCTCCTCCTTCTTCTCCTCTTCCTCCACCTCCTCCTCTTTCTCCTCCTCCTCCTCCTCCTCCTCCTCCTCCTCCTCCTCCTCCTCCTCCTCCTACTTCTCCCCCTCCTCCCCTCCTATACCTCTCCTTTTTCATCTATCTGCTCCTCCCCTCCTTCCCTCCTCCTTTCCCTCCACCCCCATGTCCCTTTTCTCCTCCCCATTCTCCTCCCCCTTCTGCTCCTCCTGCTCCCCATCCTCCTCCTCCCCCTCTTCCTTCCCTTCCTCCCCCATACACCCCTTGATTCGGAGATATTTCTTTGTATAATCAAATTGACCCGCGATAAAGAAGGCGGTGGGGAACGTTTGTTCCATAGATCGGACTCTGAACTTTTTAATTTGTTTTTTGCGATGACGTCAGCAGAAAAGTTGGTTCCATTGAGTCACTGTACCCGAGATATAAGGTGTCTGTGTCGGTTGGCCTTTGAAAACATAAGGGAAACACACATATAAAACAAGGAGAAACTATCACTAAGATACTTTGAAGAAATACTGAGTTCGTGTTTGCGTGTAATTCACCACCATTGTCATGGATCACGTGTTGGACTCGTGATCGACAACTGTTTTATCTTCCGGAATAGAGCTCAGAGCTCGTATATGACCGATCTATGGGTAATGCTGTGACCTTACACGCGCACACAACACCAACTCCCCGCCCACGAGGGCTGGAGTAACAACTCGCAGCGTAATGATACTGAAAATGTTTCAGCCCTGGCCGGGATTCGAACCCGGACCGCCGTAGTGGCAGCCGGGAAATCTAACCACTGCGTCACGAGGTATGTGTGTGTGTGTGTGTGTGTGTGTGTGTGTGTGTGTGTGTGTGTGTGTGTGTGTGTGCGTATGTATGTATGTATGTATGCACGCACCAGCCAGCTTTACATCCCAACAACTTCCCTCAAATCCTTCTCTCACACCCTATCTGGTCTCGCTCTCCCACCTCGCACATATTCAAAAGTCTTAGGGAAATGTTCTTCTCGTTTCAATGTCTCTTTTCCAATTGAAGAGCCTCGGCGTCATTGTCAGTCCTCATTCTCATTCTCATGGCCAAAAAGGATCAAAACAATTAATTTCATCCCGGTATTTTGACCCCTCCCCCCTCCTTCCCCTCCTCCTCTTCCCTCCTCCCCATCCTCCTCCCTCCTCCTCCCACCTCCACCTCCCCTCCCCCGAATATGAGACGAAGCATCTATTCTGTAGTTTCACATACACCTACTTTTGATTTATATTTTATTTTGGTCTCGTTTATTTATGGAATCTTTTACGCGCGTAGATGCTTACACACACACAAACAAACACACACACACACACACACACACACACACACACACACACACACACACACACACACACACACACACACACACGCACACACACACAAAGATGGAACCCTACATTAATTTGAAGCTAGATATGATAACATGGAGACTAAGTAAACCCAAATGTCATTTTCTCATTTCCTGTGTACTACAGTTATGCAAATACATTGAGTTAAAATACACATATACCCCTACAGGTAGGCACAGGCACACACACACACACACACACACACACACACACACACACACACACACACACACACACACACACACACACACGCACACACACACACATTGTTCATATGCTTGTTTCACCTTTAGTCACGGGCGCCCACACGCTCACAGTGACACATACACGTGCAATTCCATAGGCATATTTTATGCGTTTGTATTCATGTATTCATGCATATGCTATTTCGTCATTTGTTTTGGTGTGAAAATCCTCCATAAGGTAATGGAGTGTGTGTGAGTGGCTCGCCATTGTTATAGTGTGCATTGTTTACATCATGTTAATTCTTGTATGTTATTATTTTATTTATTTAATCTATCTCATTTATTTATTTATGTGTGTGTTTTTATCATTTATCTAGTTATTTAATGACTTATTGGTTTTATTTTTTCATATAGAAATGTATTTGACCACGGTAGGTAATGGGATTGAACTCGGGTCATCATTCTATTTATTTTATTTCATCTGTCTCATTTATCTTTATGTGTATGTTTATTCATTTAATTGTTTAATTGTTTGATTACTTGTTGGTTTTATTTTTTCTATAGAGAAATGTATTTGACCACGGTTGGTAATGGGATTGAACTCCGGTCATACGAATAATCAGATATTTCTGTGAGCGTCTATGAGCGTGTGAGTTATTGTCTTTCTTTATGCCAAATGCATTTAAGAATTTTTCAAGATAAAGAGTATTAGATATATAGATCCGTCCTGATTAATGTCAGTTGATTGATTTTGCTCAAAGGTTTGTTTGATAATTTTTCTTTGATATTTTTCATATTTTATTATTCGTCTATGTATAACATATATATATAGTATATATATATATATATATATATATATATATATATATATATATATTATATATATTCTGTGAGCAAATTTGGTTGTCCAGCAAAGAGAATATACAATTATTTTATCACATACATATGTATACCCAACATATATACATTCATGCGTACATACATGCATACATATATACATACATATATACATACATACATTCCTATACAAGCACATACATGACGTTTTCTAACGCACCTTGAACCAGGCGGAAGATACCCGGAGTGTACCTACAGGAAAGCCTTGGAGCTTGACACCAAGAGCCCAGGATTGCTCAAAACCCAAAGACAAGGAGTCTCTTGATGGCTCGGTCTGAGTCCTGGGCTGCAGCTAACCAGCGCTTCTGTCCCAGTGGTATCCATGGTCCTGAAATCTCCTGTCAAGAATAGGACGCTCACGTAGACCGTGAAACATTCTTCTTATCAGGACCCTGCCGATTTATAGTTAGCTTCCGAATTGGTTCCAGTGGGTGGGTGGGTTCAGCCCTACATGAGGTCTCGCTCGGCCAAGTCCCGTTCATACCAGAGTCTCCACTCATAAGCTGGATAGACTCGCTTGTCTTATAGTCAGAAAAAAATCAACCGAACACGTTAATGTGGTCACTTGCGTATTGTACATTTTTTCTCTCAGCGCCGTAAGATTATCCATAAGGATTTAAACGCTGTTAAACCACAGTCCATAATTAGTTTGTTCAGGAAGATTCTACTAAGAGGAGGTCTGCCCATACCTAGTTATTTCCTCCTGATGACGTCATGTGAAGATCGAAAGAGTCCTTCCTCGCATTTTATGCTCGTAAGTATTTTGAGGATTTTATTCTTATTCTTGCTAAGACCAAACGATTGTACTCAGATGAGGAGAGATCGCCTTAGTGAAGAACTGGTTTACCAACAATGGTTAACGAATGGAATGAGCGATGAAATTATTGCTAATATTGAGAGAAGATTAGATAACTATGGATAGGGATGACAAGTGGTAAGGAGTATGGAACTGCATAGTGTAAGTCTTATGGTCTCATGCAGTCTCCTCCATTCTTATTCTCTCATGTAGCCAGAAGAGGTTGACCACTTCGGTGACCTTGCCGCTGGCCAGAACAAAATTGTTCAAGGATGTTCCTGCGTTCAAACACTTACCACCTTAGACACGGAGACGCAATTCATGATATTTTCCTGGCTGAGATCATGCAATTTCATGCAACTGAGTGAGCGGACTCCGCGGTAAAGGAATCCCTTGTTAAAAAAAAAAAAAAAAAAAAAAAAAAAAAAAAAAAAAAAAAAAAAAAAAAAAAAAAAAAAAAAAAAAAAAAAAAACAGCCCCCCCCCAGAAAAAAACCGGTCCCCCCCCCCCCAAAAAAAAAAAATGGAAAGATGTATAAGTGGCTCATGGTTTGCCAACTCCCTCGTTACATACCTCAGGGTCGTCCGACACCTGTAGGCACGAATGCATGCCATGCCATCGTGTATCATGACGTCATGGACTGATTTTGTTATAAACTAATGGCGTCATTATCTTCATTAGAGAAAGTGATAGCGCGTTTGTTTTCTTCCTGTTAAGGCTTAAAGGCGTCGGTCGACCATTAGACACTCGACGAACGGCCCTGAATGAAGCCATAAAGATGAGAAAAAGTGGTCAGCAGAGTCTCCTTACTTGTAAGTAACGGTAAATGAGAATGGTTTGCATCGTAATACACAGATAGCAGAAACCTGTTCCCCACTAGACCCGTTTTCTGCAAATACTGCAAATTTGCTTGTAGGATTAAGTATACAAGAATCATCAAGTGCCATTCTTTATCTTGTATATCTTATATGTATATATTATATTATACATCTTAATTGTACAGCCTCAGACAAAAGTTCTTCAACCACCTTATGAATTCCACAGAAATTAAGTATGTTTTGGGTACTTCTTTTATAAAGTTAGATAA
>NC_134805.1:35778950-35786450 GCF_046742065.1 Oratosquilla oratoria | reverse complement strand
GCCTCCTTCTCCTAATCCTTTTCCTACTCCTCTTTCTCCTCCTCTCCTTACTTCTCTTCCTCTCCATTGTCCTCCTCCTCATCATCATTTTCCTCCTCGTCCTCCTCCTCCTCGCCCTCCTTCTCTTTTCCCTCTTCTCCTCATACTTCTCTTCCTCTTCTTCCTATTACTAATCTTACTCTTTGTCCTTTTCCTCCTCACCCCCTCCTCTCCTCCACTGCCTCCTCCTAATCCTTTTCCTACTCCTCTTTCTCCTCTTCTCTTACTTCTCTTCCTCTCCCTTGTCATCCTCCTCATCATCATTTTTCTCCTCGTCCTCCTTCTGCTCCTCCTCCTCCTCCTCCTCCTCGTCCTCCCCTCCTTCTCCTTTTCCTTCTCATGGTCTTCTTCCCACTTTTTCTTCTAACTTTCTCACTCCTCTCATTCTTCCTCCACCTCCTGTTCCCCTGTATCCCCCTCCTCTCTTCATTTGGGCTACTTTCGGAACTAAAGTGTGTATTCGCTGTCCTCTATAACCGTTAACTTAACTGTTTACGACATTGCAACCGTTAACGATACCCTGCAACCGTTAAAGATGCCCTGCAGCCGTTAACGGTCGTGTAACGGTTATAACCGTTAACGGTTCTATAACCGTCCCTCATCTCGGCGGGGCTACTTGCGCGCTTGATGTTCTTTCCCAACAGGGGGTTTGAGTCAGCTGGTCCTCGCCTGAGTTATGGTGGTCCCACTATTCATTTCTTAATCCTTTTGGAAATAGTTTATGTTTCTCCTCTTAGTTGCCCATGATTTAATACTCCCGCTTTTATTTGAAACACTCCTTGTCGCACTCCCCCCTTCCCCCTCTTTTTCTATTTTATATATATTTTCTTATTATATGTATATATTTTTTAGCCGTTCAAAACGTGTGGTAAGTAATGTCGGCACTGTATTACCTGGTGTAGCAATTTTTCACTTATTTCATTTTTGTTTAAATAGTCATTAATCTATTTATATTCATGTGAAGTATTTTATATTTTAATATTTGCTTGTTTTTATTCAGTACATATTGTGCTTCCATACACTAATCAGAAGGGAAGCGGTTGTGGGGGGTGTCCACGCTTACCGCAGAAGACAACGGACGCGTTGTTGGGACACGTGGTGAAGGTAAACTGACGCAAGAATAGAAAATGATGTAAACAGTATTCGAGGTAGAGAGACAACACTGCAGGAGATGGGGAGTAGGAGGAGGAGGAGGAGAAGAGAGAGGAGTAGTAGGAAGAGGAATAGAAGAAGGAAAAGAAGGAGGAGTAAGAGGAGGAGGAGGAGGAGAAGAGAGAGGAGTAGTAGGAAGAGGAATAGAAGAAGGAAAAGAAGAAGGAGTAAGAGGAGGAGGAGGAAAAGGAGGAGGAGAAGAGGGAGGAAGCGTAGGAGAAAGAGGAATAGAAGGAGAAGGAAAAGAAGGAGGAGGAGGAAAAGGAGGAGGAGAAGAGGGAGGAGGATTAGGAGAAAGAGGAATAGAAGGAGCAAAAGGAGGAGGAGGAAAAGGAGGGGAGGAAAATGAAGAGAAGAGGGAGGAGTAGGAGAAAGAGAAATAGGAGGAGGAGGAGGAAAAGGAGGAGGAGAAGAGGGAGGCGGAGTAGGAGAAAGAGGAACAGAAGGAGGAGAATGAGGAGGAGGAGAGGGGAGGAAAGGAGGAGGAAGGGAGGGGAGGGGAGGAAAAGGAGGAGGAGGAATATTGGGAAGAAGAAATCGATGGGAGTAAAAGAATGAGGAGGAGGAGGAGAAAAGATAATGGAAAGCAGAGTCCTACATTGAGTAAAAAAAATGGAAGGAAAAAGGAGGAGAAATATGAGAAGAGGAGAACGAGAATAAGAAGGAAAGAGAAACAGGAGGAGAAAAAGGAAGAGAAGGAATATGGGTGAAGAGAAGGAAGAGGGGGTGGAGGAGAAGAGGGATAGGAGGAGGAGGAGGTGGAATGTTGAGAAGAGACTGCGGACCCTCTGGACCAGCGTTTCTCAACCAAGGTTCCCCGGAACCCTAAGGTTCCGCAAAAGTTCCCTAAGGGTTCCGCGAGAATAAGTGAGATAAGCAAATGCACTTTTGATTTTTCAATTAATTTCATGAACATAATATAACTAAACACGCACGACATATTCTTGGTTATTGCAATAATATAATATAGACACCATCCTATCTAACCTATTATTACGATGAAAATAGAATAAGAAAGATATGGTATATATGTATATATATATGTGTATATATATATATATATATATATAATTTTTTTTTTTTTTTTTTTTTTTTTTTTTTTTTTTTTTTTTTTTTTTTTTTTTTTTTTTTTTTTTTTTTTTTTTTTTTTTTTTGCGCTGGGGTTCCTTGAGACATGCAATTTATTTTAAAGGTTACGCAAGGGTAAAAAGGTTGAGAAACGCTGCTCTGGACACTTTAGCACTTAGGGTTAAGGTGAGGAGAGAACATTCCTGAAGAGGACTATAAAAGAGGATTGGGTGAAGGAGGAACCAAATCATCTGCCGATAGCCAGAAGAAATACGTGAAAGTCGTCACTGACACTGGAAGGGTTGGCTTGATCACGGGCGTATAAATAGATAACTTATAATTTATTCCCCGTATTTTCATCCTCCTCTCAAACTCGTCCATTTTTATTATTAGTATATTGTTGTTTTCCTTCTCCGCTTCTCTCCTCCTCCTCCTCCTTCTTCTCCTCTTCCTCCACCTCCTCCTCTTTCTCCTCTTCCTCCTCCTCCTCCTCCTCCTCCTCCTACTCCTCCCCTCCTCCTCCTCCTCCTCCTCCTCCTCCTCCTACTTCTCCCCCTCCTCCCCTCCTATACCTCTCCTTTTTCATCTATCTGCTCCTCCCCTCCTTCCCTCCTCCTTTCCCTCCACCCCCATGTCCCTTTTCTCCTCCCCATTCTCCTCCCCCTTCTACTCCTCCTGCTCCCCCTGCTCCCCATCCTCCTCCTCCCCCTCTTCCTTCCCTTCCTTCCCCATACACCCCTTGATTCGGAGATATTTCTTTGTATAATCAAATTGACCCGCGATAAAGAAGGCGGTGGGGAACGTTTGTTCCATAGATCGGACTCTGAACTTTTTAATTTGTTTTTTTGCGATGACGTCAGCAGAAAAGTTGGTTCCATTGAGTCACTGTACCCGAGATATAAGGTGTCTGTGTCGGTTGGCCTTTGAAAACATAAGGGAAACACACATATAAAACAAGGAGAAAGTATCACTAAGATACTTTGAAGAAATACTGAGTTCGTGTTTGCGTGTAATTCACCACCATTGTCATGGATCACGTGTTGGACTCGTGATCGACAGCTGTTTTATCTTCCGGAAGAGAGCTCAGAGCTCGTATATGACCGATCTATGGGTAATGCTGTGACCTTACACGCGCACACAACACCAACTCCCCGCCCACGAGAGCTGGAGTAACAACTCGCAGCGTAATGATACTGAAAATATTTCAGCCCTGGGCGGGATTCGAACCCGGACCGCCGTAGTGGCAGCCGGGAAATCTAACCACTGCGTCACGAGGTATGTGTGTGTGTGTGTGTGTGTGTGTGTGTGTGTGTGTGTGTGTGTGTGTGTGCGTGTGTATGTATGTATGTATGCACGCACCAGCCAGCTTTACATCCCAACAACTTTCCTCAAATCCTTCTCTCACACCCTATCTGGTCTCGCTCTCCCACCTCGCACATATTCAAAAGTCTTAGGGAAATGTTCTTCTCGTTTCAATGTTTCTTTTCCAATTGAAGAGCCTCGGCGTCATTGTCAGTCCTCATTCTCATTCTCATGGCCAAAAAGGATCAAAACAATTAATTTCATCCCGGTATTTTGTCCCCGCCCCCCTCCTTCCCCTCCTCCTCTTCCATCCTCCCCATCCTCCTCCCTCCTCCTCCTCCCACCTCCACCTCCCCTCCCCCGAATATGAGACGAAGCATCTATTCTGTAGTTTCACATACACCTACTTTTGATTTATATTTTATTTTGGTCTCGTTTATTTATGGAATCTTTTACGCGCGTAGATGCTTACACACACACAAACACACACACACACACACACACACACACACACACACACACACACACACACACACACACACACACACACACACACACACACACACAAAGATGGAACCCTACATTAATTTGAAGCTAGATATGATAACATGGAGACTAAGTAAACCCAAATGTCATTTTCTCATTTCCTGTGTACTACAGTTATGCAAATACATTGAGTTAAAATACACATATACCCCTACAGGTAGGCACAGACACACACACACACACACACACACACACACACACACACACACACACACACACACACACACACACACACACACACACACACACACATTGTTCATATGCTTGTTTCACCTTTAGTCACGGGCGCCCACACGCTCACAGTGACACATACACGTGCAATTCCATAGGCATATTTTATGCGTTTGTATTCATGTATTCATGCATATGCTATTTCGTCATTTGTTTTGGTGTGAAAATCCTCCATAAGGTAATGGAGTGTGTGTGAGTGGCTCGCCATTGTTATAGTGTGCATTGTTTACATCATGTTAATTCTTGTATGTTATTATTTTATTTATTTAATCTATCTCATTTATTTATTTATGTGTGTGTTTTTATCATTTATCTAGTTATTTAATGACTTATTGGTTTTATTTTTTCATATAGAAATGTAATTGACCACGGTAGGTAATGGGATTGAACTCGGGTCATCATTCTATTTATTTTATTTCATCTGTCTCATTTATCTTTATGTGTATGTTTATTCATTTAATTGTTTAATTGTTTGATTACTTGTTGGTTTTATTTTATTTATAGAGAAATGTATTTGACTACGGTAGGTAATGAGATTGAACTCCGGTCATATGAATAATCAGATATTTCTATGAGCGTCTATGAGCGTGTGAGTTATTGTCTTTCTTTATGCCAAATGCATTTAAGAATTTTTCAAGATAAAGAGTATTAGTTATCTAGATCTGTCCTGGTTAATGTCAGAGGATTGATTTTGCTCAAAGGTTTGTTTGATAATTTTTCTTTGATATTTTTTATATTTTATTATTCGTCTATGTATACATATATATATATATATATATATATATATTATATATATATATATATATATATATATATATATATATTCTGTGAGCAAATTTGGTTGTCCAGCAAAGAGAATATACAATTATTTTATCACATACATATGTATACCCAACATATATACATTCATGCGTACATACATGCATACACATATACATACATATATACATACATATATACATACATACATTCCTATACAAGCACATACATGACGTTTTCTAACGCACCTTAAACCAGGCGGAAGATACCCGGAGTGTACCTACAGGAAAGCCTTGGAGCTTGACACCAAGAGCCCAGGATTGCTCAAAACCCAAAGACAAGGAGTCTCTTGATGGCTCGGTCTGAGTCCTGGGCTGCAGCTAACCAGCGCTTCTGTCCCAGTGGTATCCATGGTCCTGAAATCTCCTGTCAAGAATAGGACGTTCACGTAGACCGTGAAACATTCTTCTTATCAGGACCCTGCCGATTTATAGTTAGCTTCCGAATTGGTTCCAGTGGGTGGGTGGGTTCAGCCCTACATGAGGTCTCGCTCGGCCAAGTCCCGTTCATACCAGAGTCTCCACTCATAAACTGGATAGACTCGCTTGTCTTATAGTCAGAAAAAAATCAACCGAACACGTTAATGTGGTCACTTGCGTATTGTACATTTTTTCTCTCAGCGCCGTAAGATTATCCATAAGGATAGAAACGCTGTTAAACTATAGTCCACAACTAGCTTGTTCAGGAAGATTCTATTAAGAGGAGGTCTGCCCATACCTAGTTATTTCCTCCTGATGACGTCACATGAAGATCGAAGGAGTCCCTCCTCGCATTTTATGCTCGTAAGTGTTTTGAGGATTTTAGTCTTATTCTTGCTAAGACCAAACGATTGTACTCAGATGAGGAGAGATCGCCTTAGTGAAGAACTGGTTTACCAACAATGGTTAACGGATGGAATGAGCGGTGAAATAATTGTTTTGAGAGAAGATTAGATAAATGTAGATAGGGATGATAGGTGGTAAGGAGCATGTAACTGCATAGTGTGAGTCTTATGGTCTCATTCTTATTCTCTCATGTAGCCAGAAGAGGTTGACCACTTTGGTGACCTTGCCGCTGGCCAGAACAGAATTGTTCAAGGATGTTCCTGCGTTCAAACACGTACCACCTTAGACATGGAGACGCAATTCATGAATTTGTTCCTGGCTGAGATCATGCAGTTTCATGCAACTGAGTGAGCGGACTCCGCGGTAAAGGAATCCCTTGTTAAAAAAAAAAAAAAAAAAAAAAACCCCCCCCCCCCCCAAAAAAACGGCCCCCCCCCCCCAAAAAAAAAAATGGAAAGATGTATAAGTGGCTCATGGTTTGCCAACTCCCTCGTTACATACCTCAGGGTCGTCCGACACCTGTAGGCACGAATGCATGCCATGCCATCTTGTATCATGACGTCATAGACTGATTTTGTTATAAACTAATGGCGTCATTATCTTCATTAGAGAAAGTGATAGCGCGTTTGTTTTCTTCCTGTTAAGGCTTAAAGGCGTAGGTCGACCATTAGACACTCGACGAACGGCCCTGAATGAAGCCATAAAGATGAGAAAAAGTGGTCAGCAGAGTCTCCTTACTTGTAAGTAACGGTAAATGAGAATGGTTTGCATCGTAATACACAGATAGCAGAAACCTGTTCCCCACTAGACCCGTTTTCTGCAAATACTGCAAATTTGCTTGTAGGATTAAGTATACAAGAATCATCAAGTGCCATTCTTTATCTTGTATATCTTATATGTATATGTTATATTATACATCTTAATTGTACAGCCTCAGACAAAAGTTCTTCAACCACCTTATGAATTCCACATTAATTAAGTATGTTTTGGGTACTTCTTTTATAAAGTTAGATAACTCCTACTTTAAACATTACATACACAATGCATAAAGATTCTTAGGAATGAGCGCGGTAAGAGTTCTGAACAAGACTGTAAATATTAAGATTATTCTAATTAAATTTAGGATTGTTGTAAACGGCACGTTGCACTGGGCCGTAAGGGCGCTACAAGAGCCCCTATAGTAATAATAATCGATTCCTCGAGTTGTTTGCGCTGTTGGCCGAAACGTCCTGATCTCCCACTCGCTTGGTTGTGGGTTCGAATCCCGCATTTCTCTTCGATTCCCAGTAGTGACTGTTTGTTACCTGTCCCCCAAAAGTTCCTGAAGCGCATAACATGACAAAGGTAATTGCTTCGGTCTCAGCTACTCAGCGCCTCCTGGTGTAAGCTCCTCACTTTCTCGTGTTTCGTTAACTGGAAACAGAGTCTCACACTGGATGGCGATGGCCCTCACATAAATATCCCTATTAACGTTTGACTGTTACCTGTTGCAATAACGTGGGGCTATTTTTCTCTCTAG
>NC_134805.1:35763950-35768950 GCF_046742065.1 Oratosquilla oratoria | reverse complement strand
CCTCTCCCTCTCCCTCTCTCTCTCTCTCTCTTTCCTATTTTCTCCCTTCCTCCTTCAGCTTCATCACTGTCTCTCCCGAATTTAATTGTGCACCTGTTCGACCCTTCACACAAACTTTCTCTTATGCCTCCCAGGTTTTTGTTCCTCCTGAGGGTCCCCATTTCCAAACCCATCTCCTTCCCGTTCTCCATTTTGTACCGCTCTCCCACCTCCCCACTTTCATACTCTCTCTCTCTCTCTCTCTCTCTCTCTCTCTCTCTCTCTCTCTCTCTCTCTCTCTCTCTCTCTCTCTCTCTCTCTCTCTCCCCCCCTCCTTTCTCTTTTTCCTACTTTATATCCTGTCTTAATTTTTTCTTCCCCTTCCGTTCCCTCTATTTTTTTATTATTATTTTTTTCATATCTTTTTTATCATCCCGTCTGCTCCATCCCATCCTCCCTTCCTCCCTCTGCCTCCCATTTATTCCTCCCTGCCTCCCATCCCCCCATTTGGCCTCCCATTCCTTCCCCCTTCTTCCGATCACTTCCCCTTGACTCCCATCCCTCCTCCCTGGCTCCTAACCTTCCTCCCTTCCCTAATTCTTCCTCCTTCCTTTACTGCTTCTATCCCACCTCCCTGCCTCCCATTCCTCCTTCCTGCCTCCAATCCTCCCTCTCTGCCTTCCATCCCTCCTCCCTGCCTCCCATCCCTCCTCCCTGCCTCCCATCATCTCCTCCCTGCCTTCCATTCCTTCCCCCTACCTCCAATCCCTCCTCCCTACTTCCCGTCATCTCCTCTTTGCCTCCCATCCCTCCTCCCTGCCTCCCATCCCTCCTCCCTGCCTCCCATTCCTCCTCCCTGTCTCCCATTCCTCACCCTTGCCTCCCATCTCTTCCCCCTGCCTCGCATCCCTCCTCTCTGCCTCCCATCATCTCCTCCCTGCCCCTTCCTGGGCAAATCACGTCTTCGCTGGTCCCGTTAACGCTGAGCGCAGGTGTAGACGCAGCAGTGAATTACCCCAAAGACACTTCGATTACTCGAGTCGCTCATGCGTCGGCCTCCCGCTGGAGGAATGGCCTCCGTGGCCGCTGGCACAGAAAGAGCAGAGAGAGAGAGAGAGAGAGAGAGAGAGAGAGAGAGAGAGAGAGAGAGAGAGAGAGAGAGAGAGAGAGAGAGAGAGAGAGAGAGAGAGAGAGAGAGAGAGAGAGAGAGAGAGAGAGAGAGAGAGAGAGAGAGAGAGAGAGAGAGAGAGAGAGAGAGAGAGAGAGAGAGAGAGAGAGAGAGAGAGAGAGAGAGAGAGAGCGAGCGAGCGAGCAGTACGTATTTAAGCACATCTTCGGCGTCTTAGTTAATGAAGAGAAATGGATATGTATGTGTGTGTAGTTACAAATACGCGTGCGCAAGCCCATATGCATGCAAGCAGATATGAACGTATAAAGGCACGCATATTTGTGTGTGTGTTATCGCCATGGTCTTGGATAACGTGTTGGACTCGTAATCGACAGTTATTAACCTCCCGGATAAAAGCTCAGAGCTCATATGACCGATTTATGGTTAATACTGTGACCTTACACTCACACACGCACCCAACTCCCCGCTCACGAGAGTTGGAGTAACACCCCGCAGCGCAGCGATACTGTGTGTGTGTGTGTGTGTGTGTGTGTGCGTGCGTGCGTGTGTGCGCGTGCGTGCCTGCGTGCGTGTGTGTGTGTGTGTGTGAGTGAGTGAGTGAGTGAGTGAGTGAGTGAGAAAGTTAAACTTTATTGGCCCACTACAGGACCGGGCTATTTCACCACAGTGGCCCAATCAGTGTGTAGCCTATGTGCGGTGGCGTAGCAAAGGTGAGGATGAAGGGGGCTTGCCTCGGGCGCCGATTGTTTGTGGACGGTAAATAAAGCCTTGACTATATCAATCTTAGCCATGTTGGAATGGTTGTGGATCTGAACGTCGTCTGAAATTAGTGTAAACGGTTTGACTAAGTGAATTGAATTGAAATGTGACACTGGTTGAAAGCATCATCTCTGATGTCCACTATAACACAGCTATGAATTTGTAACTTGAAATCTTGTCCGTCATTCATCAAAGATCGAACTAGGCCTTCCACATCCGAGACAAGAGGGGTAATCACTATTCGCAGGTTCATTATTATATACAAACGTACGTACATAATGTGGATAAAGGAAAAAACTGGTTTATATCTGACTAGCTTTGCGTTCAATCATACCGAACCAAGAAGGTCTTCTTCATCCATCTCCCCAGCTTGTTATAATGTCTCAACAACAATAATAGCAACAACAACATCAGTAACAACAGCAACAACAACAACAACAGCAACATCAGCAGCAACAACATACACACACATGTACGCACGCACACACACACACACACACACACACACACACACACACACACACACACACACACACACACACACACACACACACACACACACACACACACACACACACACGACTCGGTGGCACAGTTGTTAGAGTTCCCGGGTGCCACTACGGTAGCCTGGGTTTGAATCCAGCCCAGGGCTGAATAAAATTCAGTATCATTGCGCTGCGAGTCGTTATTCCAACTATCGTGGGTGGGGACTTAGGGGTATATATGCGTGTAAGGTCACAGCATTACCCATAGATCGGTCATATATGAGCTTTGAGCTCTCTTCTGGGAGGGAAATAGCTGTCGATCACAAGTCCAATACGCGATCCAAGACCATAGTGAATCTCTCTCTCTCTCTCTCTCTCTCACACACACACACACACACACACACACACACACACACACACACACACACACACACACACACACACACACACACACACACACACACACACACACACACATACATATACACAGCTTCTCTCCGATATGTCTATGGATCATTTGGTTTACATATGGACTGCTGTTATATATAGTATCATCCTCAACTCTGCTTTCATCCACCCGGATTGATTCAAGCCTCGAGCCTGTGTCTTGTCGCTTCACGAACTTCGAAACTCGAGGTCGACACTACATCGACCGTGTTCGGTGGGCTCGAGTCCAAATCCTTGCAACCCGAGGCTGCCGACCGAGTTCCTAGTGGGGCTGAGGGGAAGAGTTAAGTTCCTCCCAGTCCAGTGGGTAGTATATATGGGTGAAATGTGCGGTCATTGTAGTTATGTTGTCTTTGGGTAATGGGTATGTAGGTAATATGTGGATAGTGTGTGTGGGTAGTATGTGTGAATAATGCTAGTGTGTTACACGTGTAATGTGTGTGTGGGGGCGGGTAGTGTTTGTGTGGATAATGGGTGTGTGGGTAGTGTGTGTGTGTGGAGGGGGGTAGTGTGTGTGTGTGGGAAGTAGTTTATGGATAATGCGAATGCATGTATGGGTAGTTGTGTGGGCAATGTGTGTGTACATAATGTGTCCATGATCAATGTTTGTGTGGACGATGGAAGTATCCAGGCAATGTATGTATGGTTTGTATGTGTGGGGGGGCTAATATGTGGATAAAGGGTATTCAGATGAGTATCTTCAAAATAAGTGTTGTCTTTAAACCCGATGGCCACCTTTGGTTTTCTTCGGTTGAATAAAATCGTCTGGTGATAGCTAGAAGATGACTTATAAGCAGACCGTAGCACTCGATGGATTAAAATTTAAACCTCTTTGGTTGGCGTTAACCATAATAAATTTTGTAAAGGAGTTTATTATAGTGATGAAGTTAATTAAGGTCATCTTAAGTCACGGAGTCAGTGCAGTGAAGTTCTATTTTTTTTTTTTTTTTTTTTTGTAAATTATATGTAGTAGACTTCTTCAATTAAGGAACCTAAAATAGATACCTATTACAATAACCAAGGAGTCTGAGATTGCTCTTGAAAGTCCATTGATGCCTATAGAGGTCTCCGGTTCTTAAAGAATTCTTTCGAGTCGAAGTCTGTCAGCTGGAGGAACTTCGAGTGAGGTACTTCGAGGTCTGTTTATTCCTGTGGAGGTTTCCGGGTCTTGAAGACTTCTTTTAGGTCGAAGCCTACCAGCTGCAGAAATTTCAAGTGAGGTTCCTCGAGGTCCGTTTATACCCGTGGAGGTCTCCAAATGACAAAAATCTTGACCAAAAAATAGATAGTAATTATTAAAGGATCAGATTATTGTTTGACTTCTGAAGCTTCAGGAGCACCATCTTGGGAAGAAGATATACGCTTCTGCTTTTTGGGGGTTATCTATAAGAAATTATGATAAACTAGAATGCTTCAGCTCCGCTTGAAGTCTTGGGATGAAAAGTTTATAATTGTACCCAGCAGGTCTGCAATTAGGTCCTTCATTATTGCGGCGTACTTAATTTTATTCTGGTTGAAGAAAAGTTACTTTTTTTTTTATCAAACTGAGGGAGCACCCTCTGGTTAAAAAGGTGTCTCGTCCACTCTAGAAGCCCTTCAGACCGATGGCTGTCCCATCAGCTGCATGAAATTGCCTGTTCTTAGCCATAAAAAAGACATATGGTACCAAACTGAAGGGGTAAAACCTCGAGGTTAGTTTACAGTCATTACATGATGATAGCAGTCAAGCATATATAAGGATCCATGGACATAACGTGTAAACGCAGAGACGAGACCTTACGAGTATAGTTTTTATCCTGTATAGTGTACCTATGTAAATGAGAACATACGTACACAAGTTGTCACTACCATCGCAGTGTGTTCCTCCAATGTAAAAGAAAAAAAAATGCGTACATACACAGGTCTGCATGAACACATACACACACACATACACACACACACACACACACACACACACACACACACACACACACACACACACACACACACACACACACACACATACTCACACACACACACATACTCACACACACACACACACACACACACACACACACACACACACACACACACACACACACACACACACACACACACACACACACACACACACACACATACTGTTATTATAGAAAACCTAATTTGTCCCGAGTCCGTTCCAGGGATGATTAAGCAAGTATAGCGTTTGGTATAATAAAATT
>NC_134805.1:35751450-35758950 GCF_046742065.1 Oratosquilla oratoria | reverse complement strand
TGTGGAGGAGAGAGAGAAAAAAGATGTTCCGCCGAATATATTCACGCGGGGTTTTCACTGTCACCTCCCCGGCTACCGTCCTTCCATTTCGATGCTGGTTCCTGCCCCTCGTTTTTTTTCTGTTTTCTTTTACTGTGTGTGTGTGTGTGTGTGTGTGTGTGTGTGTGCGTGCGTGTGTGTGTGAACATGTGTCCGTGTGTCTTCATGTATGTGTGCGTGTGTGTGTGTGTGTGTGTGTGTGTGTGTGTGTGTGTGTGTGTGTGTGTGTGTGTGTGTGTGTGTGTGTGTGTGTGTGTGTGTGTGTGTGTGTGTGTGTGTGTGTGTGTGTGTATCTGCATGCGTTTGTATGTGTGTGTCTGTGTGTGTGTGTGTGTGTGTGTGTGCATGCGCGTGTGTGTGTCTGCATGTGTGTATGTCTACATGTATATGTATATGTATGTGTATGTGCATGTGTGTGTGCATGTGTGTGTGTATGTGTGTGTGTTCGTGCGTACGTGTATGCGCGCGTGCTGTGTTAGGTATGATGAGGCTTGGATGTGGTAGGTATGCGTGAAAGGAGGGAATGATGATAGTAGTGGTGGTAGTGGTAGTGGAGGAGGAGGTGGAGGTGGAAGGGGAGGCATTACTAAAACCGAGTGGTGACTCTCTTGGAAGTGGTTTCTTAGGTGGATAAATAGTTGAAAAAGACCAAGAAAAGGAAGACGTGTGTGTGGGGGGGGGAAGTGAATAACGAAAGAGGAGGAGGAAGAAAAGGAAGAAGAGGAAGATAGCTGGTGCAGGAGGATCGAGAAGTGGAGGTGGAGGAGGAAAATAGGAAAGGAGAAAAACAGGAAGAGGAAGAGAATAAAAAAGAAGGAGAGGAAGAGGAGTAAGGAAAAGAGGAAGAAGAAAGAAGAGGAAGAGGGGGAAAGGAAAAAGAAACAAAAGATGAAAAGGAAAACGAAGAAAAAATAATAGTGGTAGAAGGAAGGAGGAATAGGAAAAGAATAAGAATTTCGAAAGGAGAGTCGGGTAAAGAAATGGAGGTGATTGTGGTAGTGGACGACAGGGAGAAGGAGGACGAGGAGGAGAGGAAGACGAGGTAGGAGAGGGAGGAGGAGGAGGAGGAAAGCAAAATGAGGAATAGAAGAAAAGGATAGAGTTCCAGCATAAGAAGAAGTAGGACAGGAGGAGGAGGAGGAGGAGGAAATAAAAAGGAGGAAGAGCAGAAAAGGATGGAGGTCCAGAATGAGAGCAAATAGGAGAGGAGGAGGAGGAGGAGGAAGATGAGAATGAGTAGAGAAAGGATGTGGTGGAGGTGGAGGAGCTGTAGGAGGAGGAGATGTAGGAGGAGATAATAGAAGACGAATAGCATGAGGAGGAGGAGGAACAGAAAGAGGGGAGTGAATAGGAAGAGGAAGAGGAGGAGGAGTAGAAAGAGGGGAGTGAATAGGAAGAGGAGGAGCAGGAGGAGTCGAAGAAAGAGGGGAGTGAATAGGAAGAGAAGGAGGAGGAGGAGTAGAAAGAGGGGAGTGAAGAGGAGGAGGAGGAGGAGGAGAAGAAGAGGGGAGTGAATAGGAATAGGAGGAAGAGATGTAATAGGAGAGGGTGGAGGACGAATAGCAGAGGAGGAGGAGGAGGAGTAGAAAGAAGGGAGTGAGTAGGAAGAGGAGGAGGGGGGGATACAGTACAGGACGTTTTATTATTGTTATGATTTGCGGAATCAAAACACAATTGGAGGAATTTGTTACAGGATGTGAGAGGAATTGGATATTGTTGTGAGAGAGGGAGGGAAGGAGGGAGGGAGGGAAGTAGGGAGGAAAAGAGAGGGAGGGAAGGAGGGAGGAAGAGAGAGGGAGGGAGGGCCTAAGAAAGACTTAAGAACAGAGATGAGAGCGAAAAATATAGAAAAAGAGACAAAATAGAAAGTAGAGGAATATAAAGGAAGAGAGGAGGAGGAGGAGGAAAGTAAATGATAAAGGAGTAAAAGTCATAGCAACCAGAATAATAGAGAAAAAAGGAAGAGAGGATAAAAAAAAAAGAGAAAGGAGGAAAGAAGAAGAAAGAGGGAAAGGAAGAGAAAGAGGAAGATTAAAAGAAAATGAAGAGAGAAATAAAGAGGAAGACGTAAAGAGGAAGAAGGAAGGAGGAAGAGAAAAAGAGGAAAGAGGAGGAAGAGAGGGAGGGGAGAGAAAGAGAAAAATGGAGAAAGGAGAAAGGAAGAGAGCGAGGGGAGAGAAAGAGAAACATGGGGTAAAGGAGAAAGAGGAGGGGGAGGAAGAAGAAATAAGTGGTGGGAAAGAGAAGAGGAGGAGGAATAGGAGGAAGAGGAGTAGGAAGAGGAGGAGAAGGGCGAGTAACAGGCGGAGGAGGGAGAGGTGGAGAAAGCTGAGGAGATATAGAAAAAACTGGAGAATAGAAGAGATTACCAGGAAGAATGGAAAAGAGAAGAGGCGAAGGAAGAGGAGGAAGAGGGAGAGGAGAAGTAGGAGGAAGAAAAAGGGAGGAGAAGAAAGTGGAGGAGGAAAAAGAGGAGTAGGAGGAAGAGAATGAGGAGTAAAACGACGAGAAGGAGGTAGAGTGGGAGGAGGAGGAATAAAAAGTTTTAAGAAAGAGGAAGAAAAGGAAAAGAAGAAGAAGAAGAAGGAGGAGAAGGAAGACGAGGAGGAAGAGTACAAGTAGAAAAAAGAAGAGGAGGAAGAGAAGGAGGAGAAGTAAGAAGATGAGGAAATGGAAGAAGAAGAAGAGGAGGAGGAGAAAGAGGAGGCGTAGGAAAAAGAAGAGGAGGAAGAAAAGGAGGAGGACAAAGTACGGTGGTTGATGTTTGAGGAAGAGATGGCGGCGGAGAGAAAAAGACGAAGGGAACACAGGAGGTGGTCGACATTCAAATTCGGACTTTTTATTTGTGTTTGCAGAAGCCTGAGAAAGGCTCACAGTGGGTGGCGGAGGGGGAAGGGTTGAGGAAGAGGAGGAGGAGGAGGAGGGGAGGGAGAGGGGGAAAGGAGAATGGAAGAGGAGAGAATGGGTGGGAGATGAGAGTAAGAGGATTATTGTGGACCTGGATGATATGGTGTGGAAAAGGGAAGATTAGAAAGAGAAAAGTGGAGATTATGTGTGGAGGGGAGGTAAAAGAGGGTATACGAGAAGAAGAGGAAGGGGAGGAGAAAGAGGAGGTGGAGGAGAAGGTTGCTGTTGTTTTGAACAAATTAAGAATAAATAATAGGAATAAAGGGGAAAGAGAGAGAGAGAGGGAGAGAAGGAGGGAGGGAGGGAGATCAAAAGATACAGACTAGAAGGCGTAAAACAAGAATGGAGACGAAATGAGGAAATCAAGCGAAGACTTGATTTGGAAAATGAATTAGGAGGAAGTATTAGGAGTAAATGGAGAGAGAGAAAGAGAAAGTGAGAGGAGGGAAGGTCAGAGAGACGAAGAAGGAACGAGGTGACGAAAGAACTCTGGTTACGGATCATTACGCTCATTTTTTTTTTTTCTTTTTGCGGGGGAGGGAGAAGGGGGAGTTATAGGGCTGTGTAGCTGTGATATCACTGAGTAGAAAAGGATCTTGTGTAAGACAGAATGAAGGTCTCAATAACATATCAACATTGATAAGGGGTATCAACATGCACGTAGCCTCTTCGTTCAACAGGAAATCCCTTAACCTCTTTGTTTAGGGCAATAGCTCCCAAACTTTTTTCTGGTGCAGTACCAATTGGAGGTCCCGTACCATCACCGCGTACCAACTGGTTGAAAAAATCGATCATATGTAAATTTATTCATACATAAAACACAAATGAAACAACAACAAAGAACGCAATTTATTCATTAAATTCTAATGCTTGGGATGCACCTGTTTCTTCTCCACCAGCCTGTCGATGCGTGGCATAACTTTGCTCACAGCACATCGAAAATCATGACAGTGTGCCAACAGCTGAAAATCGCGCACAACCCCGAAAGTGCACGCGTACCATCTGCCAGGCCCCTCGCGTGCAACTAGTGGTACGCATACCACAGTTTGAGAACCACCCACGCCCACGGAAATAGAGTCGTGTGGCATTACCCAGACTGACGCGAAGAAGTTAAGGGTAACTTAACCAAATGAATACGAAATGAAGACTAAGTTAATCTCTTCAGTACGACATAAGTTGAGCTTACGGTAGTAGGCTCTTAGCTGCGGCAGAAACCGGAACCTTTGCTCCAAGTGTTCGTAATCCAGAGCAGGGGACTCTGTGGCTGCTTAATTCGAACCTAGGTTCGTGTTTTGTGTAGAGTGATCAAAACCAACACACCACAGATGTGTGCTCTTTGTATTTTTTCCTTTTTCAAGAACAGACTATTTCATTTTATTGAGTAATGGAGGGGGGGGAGGATTTAAGCTTTGATTTACTAACGACCAAGATATTCCTTCTCCTTTCAGACCTCTTTGGATGAAGAAATGGAGGAGGAGGGTTGAGGAAGAGAGAAGGACGAGTAGGGGTAGGAGAGAGGAGGAAGGGGAGGAGGGAGAAGGAGGGATGGGTAAAGGGGAGGAGGGAGGAAGAGGGAAGGGCAATTGGGAGGATAAGAGAGGAGGAGGAGATGATCTTGGAAATTGAATGAGGAATCCTAAAGAGAAGGAAATGTGAGGAAGCGGAAGAGGTGGAGGAGGAGGAGGAGGAGGAGGAGGAGGAGGAGGAGGAGGAGGAGGAGGAGGAGGAGGAAAGAAGGACCATAAGAAATGGAATGAAATGGCCAAGTCTAGGAACACGAAAGAAACAGACAAGAAATACACGAAGTTCGGAAGTAGAATAGGAAGGAATAAAGATGTTGAACAAGAGAAGGGGAAATGTAGGAGAAAAGGTGAAAAAATATATTTGAAAAATACAGGTAAAGGACACACAGAGAGAGAGGAAGAGGGGGAAGGTAAGAGAGAGAGAAGAAAGAGAGAGAGAGAGAGAGAGATAAGAGGACAAATAAAGAGAAGAAATCGAAAGAACTAGCCAAACCAAGAAAGGAGAGAAAGAAAAGAGAGGTTAGAATAGAAATATGAAAGAAGAGAATGAATTATGATTAAGAAATGAAGAGAGAAAGTAAAATAAAATAAAAGAAGGAAAATAGAAATGCAAGAGCAAGAAGGAAGAGAAATGATAAATGAACGGGACATATACATGAGAATACAAAAATAAAAAAAAGAGTAGAAAATGTAAAGAAGGAGAATGAAAAAAAGTAAAGAAAATTAAAGGATATGGAAATGGAGAGAAGGGAAGAAGGAAATGAAAAGTGATAGGGGAGGATGAAAGAACAAAAAATGTAAAAGGGGGGGAGGAAGAGAAGAAAGGAATATGAGGTATAGATGCGATTAAGAAATTAAAAGAAAAATAGAAGAAAAAAAATAAGGGATGGAGGAGAGGTCACCAACGAAGTGTGAAGAAGAAAAAGGGAAAAAAAAAGAGACAGAAGAGAAAAACAGTTGAGAGAATTAGATAGGTTTGGGGAGAGCTGGGACGGGAAAGTAATCACAAACAAAGTGACGGAGAGAGAGAGAGAGAGAGAGAGAGAGCGCTAGATAGCGAGAACTAGAGAGTGAAATAAACAAAATATGACAAAGAAAGAGAAAGAAGTGGAATGGGAGAAGAGAGAGAGAGAGAGCTAGAGCTAGATAGCGAGAACTAGAGAGTGAAATAAACAAAATATGACAAAGAAAGAGATAGAAATGGAAAGGGAGACATAGAGAAGATAGGAGAGAAATAGGGAAGAAAGAAGGTAGAAAAGAACGAATTGGTCAAAGAGAGAAAAAGAGTTGAGGAGGAAGAGGGGCAGTATGGAATGGAGGTGGGAGAAGCTAAAAGAGAGGAAGAAGAGGAGAAGGGAAAGAGAGGAGGAAAAAGCAACAAGACTCAAGTCACTAAAGAACTTAAAAGAGACAGATGAAAAAAAAAGTTAAAGCCGAGGGTGGAGGAGGAGGAGGAGGAGGAGGAGAAGAAGGAGAAGAGGAGGAGGAGGAGGAGAAGAAGGAGGAGGAGGAGAAGGAGTGGGTGTGGAAGGAGGTAAGGTAGGAGGAGATGGAGGGTAGAACCACCGTGGAGTGGAGAGGCCAGTAAGAGAGCGGACTCGAGGAGAGGAAGTAGAGTCGGGCGTCGGAAAGAGGAGCCGCGGGACCCAAAATGGCATTTCTCCAACGTCCGATGAATGCAGACGTGTCCGCCGCTGGCCAGCCGGTCCGCTCGTGCAAGGAGGTCTTTGGGGGCCGGGGGAGTCAGGTCGTGAGAAAGAGGGAGATGAAGGGGGGCGGGTTAAGAGGAGAGGTGCAGGGAGGGAGAGAGGGGGCTGAGTGAGGAGAGGGGGAAGAGTAGGGAGAGTAAGAGAGGTAGGAGATGAAAGGGAAGGAGAAAGGCAGGGAGAGAGAGAGAGAGAGAGAGAGAGAGAGAGAGAGAGAGAGAGAGAGAGAGAGAGAGAGAGAGAGAGAGAGAGAGAGAGAGAGAGGAAGGGGAGAGTGGGGAGAGGGGTGGAGGTAGGGGACGAGAGAGTAAAAGGTCAGGAAAAAAGAGAAGAAGGGGGAGAGGCAGGTGATAGAAAAGGAAGAGAGAGGTAGGGGAGAGAGGTGGGGAGAAAAAAGAGTAAGGAGAGAAAGTGTATAAGAGAGTGAGGTAGAGAGGCAGAAAGATAGGGAGTAGAAAAAGAGTAAAAGAGATGAAGAAAAAGAGAGTTAGAGAGAAAGAGAGAGGAAGTGAGAGACAGAGAAAGAAAGAGAGAGAGAAAGAGGTAGAAAAAAGAAAGAGAAAAGTGAGAGGCAGAGATAAAGAGAGGCAGAAACAGAGAAAGAGGTAGAGAGAAAGAGACACAAAGAGAGACAGGGAGAGAGGCAGAAAGATAGGGAAGAAAGAGGGAGAAAATGAGAGGCAGAGAGAGGAAAAAAGAGAGGAAGAGGGAAAAGTAAGGGGCAGAGAGTTAAAGAGAGACAGAAACAGAAAAGGGGATAGAAAAGGAAGAGAGAGGTAGGGGAGAGAGAGAGAGAGAGAGAGAGAGAGAGAGAGAGAGAGAGAGAGAGAAAAAAAACAAAGAGAAAGAAAAAATAGGAAGGTTTGAGAAAGACTTGAGAATCGGGGATTTTATACACTCGATTTCTTTAAGTCCAACATTCTTCCAATACTCAACTAGACCACATTCCCTATCTTCCCCACACTTTAGACCTCCTCTCCCTCCCTCCCACACTCTCTATATTCCCCTTTTCGCCTCCCCTCCTTTCCTCCCTTCCCCACGCTCCTCCTCCCTGCCTCAACCCCTCCCTCTTACCCAAACTTCCCCACCATTCCCCGCAATTTGCACGATTGTCACCTTCTCCCTCACCCCCCACCACCTCCCAACAATTAACCCCTCCCCCCCAAACCACCAATCCATTCCTCCATTCTTCAACTTACTCCTTCTCCACGCCCTCATAATCACCACCACATTCACCTTTTCACCCTTGAACCACCGACACAGCCATTTTCACCATCTCGCCTACCTCCAGCGCCGTCACCAATATCTAGTCCTCCGTGTTCTCC
>NC_134805.1:35743950-35746450 GCF_046742065.1 Oratosquilla oratoria | reverse complement strand
TAGATATTTATATATTTATATATTTACATATATATAATCTATATCTATATATCATTGGAAGCAGAAATACTTCCCCTCACCCTTTCTCCTCACCCTTTCCCCTTCCCTCCTCCTCCCCTCTTCCACTCCCCTTCCCCTCCTCTTCCCTCCTTCCCCTTCACCTTTCCCCCTTCTCCCCTTACCCTCCTCTTCCCTCCATCCCCCTTCTCCCCCTCACCCTTTCCCCTTCCCTCCTCCTCCCCTTCCACTCCCCTTCCCCTCCTCTTCCCTCCTTCCCCTGCACCTTTCCCTCCTCTCCCCTTCCCTTCGTTTTCCCTCCTTTCCCCCTTTTCCCTTCACTCCTTCTCTTCCCCCTTGCCCACCCCTGCCCTCCTTTCCCTCCCCCTTACCCTCCTCCTTCCCTTCCCCCTTCCCTTCCCCCTTCCCCCTTCCCCTTCCCCCTCTCCCTCGTTCCCCCTTTCCCCTTTATCCCAGGATTTAAAAAAAAAAGACATCGCCCCGTGTTAAACCAGAATAAATTATTCAAAGTGCATCGCGTCGTCGCTGAGAAAAGGGCCAGTTAATTTGGACTAAGCCTCTTCTTAAGCTGAATAAAATCGTTTGACGGCGACCAAATCATATTCTTCAGCGGCACCATCGTTTAGCAAAGGAGTGGAATTTTCGAAGTCATTCGTCATTGAGAAAGTGACAGATTGGTGACAGATTGGTGACGAATGTAAACAAAATATCAAGGAGAATTCGAGCCTGAATAAATTGTTGATCTCTTTTTTTTTCTGTAAGGAGAATGTTATAGAACTCACTGTAAAGTATACAAACATTTTATCTATCATGGTTGTACATTTATTAGTATTCATTTATATATTCATTCAGTTATTTATTTGACTGTATTTTAATTATTTTCTTATTCTCTTGATGTATTTGTTTACTATTATTATTAGTTATTTATGCTTTTTATATGTTTATTGATTTATCTGTTTGTTTATATATATATATATATATATATACATATATATATATATATATATATATACATATATATATATATATGTATATATATATATATATATATAATATGAAAAAATACCTGTGCACAGTGTTACGATACTGGTGTTCAGTAGACACAGAAAATTTAACTCAATATCTTATGCTAAACAAATGTAATTCTGTCTTTATAGACAATGAAATTGTGAATAAGCTGGGTATTTTTCAACATTGTCATATCTTTGTCTCTGTCCCTCTCCCTCTGCCCCTCTCTCTTTCTCCCTCTCTCTTTCTCCTTCTCTCTCTCCCTCCCTCTCTCTTTCTCCTTCACTCTTTCTCCCTCACTCTTTCTCCCCCCTCTCTCTCTTTCTCTATCTATCTATCTATCTATCTATCTCTCTCCTTGTCTCTCTCTCTATGTGTGTGTTTGTCCTGACGTCATCATGATATTCTAATTTACAACCGACACTATATATGTCCTGGAAGTGATGTCACAAATACGTCGTAAGTTACGCTTGTCGTAACCCTTCCAACCTGGCTTTATTATCCAACGTTGCAAGTCGTGCTTATTGAATCCTGTCCCAGGTGTAAAAGTTACAACCCCGTATATGTCCTTAAGCAGGACACGTGTCTATGACCACATATATAGACCTTACGAGATGTGGGTCCATTCCTTTCCAAGCCTCGCATCCCATTTCTGAAGGTGAAACCTTTGTGGCGGAAATGTGCCTTCCTAAACGCATACGACTTGCAAGCTCAGGGAAATAGTGATATTGGACAAGTTCTTGGTGGTGGGAATCCTACAGCGGGAATGTGGGAATGGGAAAGTTGAGGGACATTTTGCGACAGTTTGGTCTCTAACTCCTTTTGGTAAAGTTTCATGTTTTTACTATTGCGAAGGATAGGTGATATGTATGTATGTATATATATATATTATATATATGCATATACGTATGCATGTATGTATGTATGTATGTATGTGTATGTATGCACGTATGTATACGTGTATATATAAATGTATACATGTACTCGTTTGTATGTACATATAGTATGTATGTATGTATGCATGTGTATTTACAGCTTAGTGGAAGGGATTTCATTCATAATTGATACTTGTGTATCTAAAATACCCAATTTCAGTAAAGCTCAGTTCATAGGACTACGTCAGGCGCTTCAACTTACAGATTGGGAGGCAAAATAAAGCGAAAGACCTGTAGATCAGACGTGGGAAATATTTCAAAATACGCTTACTAATATGATTCATACTTACATCCTGTTTAAGGATACAAGCGCCCCTAAATCGGGCTCGTCCAAAATGGCTTGACAAAGAAACTGAAAAATGTATTGCTGAAAAGAGACGGGCTTATAAGAAATACATGTGCTCGGGTGCACTTGATGACTATCAAAATTATGTAATAATACAGAGAAATTTAAAGAAGACAATAAAAAACAAAAACGAAAATACGAAATGAATATCGCTGATAAATCCAAAGAGAATCCCAAAGAATTCTATAGTTAC